>NW_019942640.1:182169-281832 GCF_002910315.2 Salvelinus sp. IW2-2015
GTATGCAGGCCATGGAAGAACTGGGACATTTTCAGCTTCCAGGAATTGTGTACAGATCCTTGCGACATGGGGCCGTGCATTATCATGCTGAAACATGAGGTGATGGAGGCGAATGTATGGTACGACAATGAGCCTCAGGATCTCATCACGGTATTTCCGTGCATTCAAATTGCCATCGATAAAAATGCAATTGTTTTTGTTGTCCATAGTTTATGCCTGCCCATRCCATAACCCCACTGGTACCATGGGGCACTCTGTTCACAACTTTGACATCAGCAAACCGCTCGCYCACAMGATGCCATACAAGTGGTTGTTAGGCTGGTTGCAAGTACTGCCAAATGCTCTAAAACGACGTTGGAGGCTGTTTATGGTAAAGAAATAAACATTAAATTCTCTGGCAACAGYTCTGGTGGACATTTCTGCAGTCAGCATGCCAATTGCATCTGTAGAATTGTGTTGTGTGACAAAACTGCACCTTTATGTGTGGCCTTTTATTGTMCCCAGCACAAGGTGCACCTGTGTAATGATCATGCTGCCTAAACAGCTTCTTCCTATGCCAGGTGGATKGATTATTTTGGCAAACGAAAACTGCTCACTAACAGGTATGTAAACAAATGTGTGCACACCATTTTAGAGAAATAAGCTTTGTCTGCGTATGGGACATTTCTGGGATCTTTTATTTCAGCTCATGAAACATGGCACCAACACTTTACATGTTGCGTTTATATTTTTGTTCTGTGTACTTGAGAATGTAAGACATTCTCTGAGTTTCATTAGAAAGAGGTGACTAGAAAAGTATTGAGATCTGTATACCTAAATGTGACTGCTTTCAAGATTATTGATGTGTGTATGTCAGTAATTATTTTGCCACTGGCTAGTGAACTATGGTGTACTGTTCTTTCACATACACTACATGACCAAAGGTATGTGGACACCTACTCGTCGAACATCTCATTCCAAAACCATGGGCATTAATATGGAGTTGGTCCCCCATTTGCTGCTATAACGGCCTCCATCCATTCTTCTGTGAAGGCTTTCCACTAGATGTTGGAACATTGCTGCGGGGACTTGCTTCCATTCAGCCAGAAGAGCATTAGTGAGGTCGGGCGATTAGGCCTGGCTCGCAGTTGGCGTTCCAATTCATCCCAAAGGTGTTAGATGGGGATGAGGTCAGGGCTCTGTGCAGGTCAGTCAAGTTCTTCCATACCGATCTCAGCAAACCATTTCTGTATGGACCTCACTTTGTGCACGAGGGCATTGTCATGCTGAAACAGGAAAGTGCCTCCCCCAAACTGTTGCCACAAAGTTGGAAGCACAGAATCATCTAGAATGTCAATGTATACTGTAGCATTACGTTTTCCCTTCACTGGAACATAGGGGTCTAGCACCAGACCATTAGTCCTCCTCTACCAAACTTTACATTTGACACTATGCATTGGGGTAGGTAGGTTCTTCTGGCATCCGCCAAACCCAGAGTCGTCTGTCGGACTGCCAGACTGACAGATGGTAAAGCGTGATTCATCACTCCAGATAATGCATTTCCACTGCTCCAATGGTTGTGAGCTTTACACCACTCCAGCCGACGCTTGGTGATCTTAGGCTTGTGTGCGGCTGCTCAGCCATGGAAACCCATTTCATGAAGCTCCTGAAGAAACAGTTATTGTGCTGACGTTGCTTCCAGAGGCAGTTTGGAACTCGGTAGTGAGGGTTGCAACCGAATACAGATCATTTAAGTCACATCATTCTTATGCACTACGCGCTTCTGCGGTCCCGTGAGCTTGTCTGGCCTACCACTTTGYGGCTGATCCACTTCACAATAACAGTACTTACAGTTGACCAGCAGCTCTAGCAGAGCAGAAAATTGACAAACTGACTTGTTGGAAAGGTGGCATMCTATGACGGTGCCACGTTGAAAGTCACTGAGCTCTTCAGTACGGCCATTCTACTGCCAGTGTTTGTCTATGGAGATTGTATGGCTGTGTGCTCAATTTTATATACCTTTCAGCAACAGGTGTGGCTGAATAAGCAGAATCCACTAATTTGAAGGGGTGTCCACATACTTTTGTATATATAGTGTATATATTCTGGACTATGACATTGCTTGTTCTGATATTTCTTAATGTAAAAATTGGGGGATTTGTGTCCACATACTTTTGTGTATATATATATATATATATATATTATCCTAGTAGGTCCAACAGTGATACACAACACTTTAAGGTCCATATTACTATTATAAAAACATTTTTGAAGTAATTTGGTAGACACTTTTATCCAGAGTGACTTACTGTAGTGAATGTATACATTTCCTTTGTACTGGTCCCCCATGGGAATCTAACCCACATCCCTGCAAGCAGCATGCTCTACCAWCTGAGCCACACGAGTCCCCTTCTTTATAAACTACAGTCAATAATACCCATCGGCTATCAATGGTACTGTATGTGCATACTGATAGAGGATAAAGGTAATGTSTTTAGGAGGCAGGTGAGTGGTCGGTTGGGAATGTAGCATCTATCTATTCCCAATCCCTCCCTGTACCCCTATCCACTTTCCCTGTACCCGGAGCGGCAACAGATGGCCAGCCTCAGGTAAAGACATCTGTATGCTTTCAGTTAATCCCACCTGCCCTATTTCCTACTAACAAATAGCTATTCAGGACGCGGCTGTTCAAATTATAGACATGTTCGAAACTGGAAACCAAATATTTATGGAACATCTCAGCCAAATGAAGTGAAGAGTAAAAAAGKGACGGTTCTCTAAAACAAGGATTCTCTAACTAATTGCTTTGATGGGGAGTAGGAACACATTTCTTTTTACAAACAAGCTTGTAATAACTCTCAGAAAGTGTCTAAATTCAGATCCATGTGTAAAACACCTTTGATGCATTTAGTAAAACTTCACCCTTTCAATGAATCATTCTCTGAAGTTACGTCCCAAATGACACTCTTTCCCCTTTATGGTGGACTGCTTTYGACCAGGGCCCATAGGGAATCCCATAGGGCTCYGGTCAAAAGTAGTGTACTATGTAGGGAATAGGGGGCCATTTGGGACGGACTCTGACCCACAAGAGGCCACTGTTATGTTTCAGTTGCCTAGACGGTCTTATAGGTAACCCCGCAGAGAAGAACCAAATCACCTGCGGCTTTAGAAATAGGCCTCAACTCACATTTCCACTTTTACAGGTTCTCTTAACACTAACAAGGAGGGCATCAAAGGGCTGCTGCTCGGTGGATTTTAATGTCCCGCTAATGGCTTTTAAAGGATCTTTTAAATGCTTTTTTTATATATAGTTGCTCTATGCCCCAGCCCCAGGCAGCCCCAGCCCTTTTTTTCTACAACCCCTATCCCCACCCCAATTCCCCAGCCCCATGCAGCCCTATTCTCCAACCCCTACCCCCAACCCTATTTCCCAGGCCCATGTATCCCCAGCCCTATTCTCCAACCACTGTCCTCAACCCTATCCCCCAGCCCCATGCAGCACCAGAGTTCGTACCCCAGTCCCCTACCTCTACGCCAACTCCATGGGGAGGGATGCTTGATAACCTCGTGACAGGGGGCCCCACTGTGCACACAGCCAGTGAGCCAGTCAGGGTGGGGCTGTGATGATGACAGGTATGGTGTTAGCCCTCGTGGCCACTGACAAATCCAGGATCAGGCCAGACATGAGGGAGCAGCAGGCCAACAGGACAAGGGCGTTGTCCCAAATGGTACCCTATTCCCTATATAGTGCACTACTTCTGACCAGAGGCCATACGGAATCGGCTAGGGTTCGGGTCAAAAGTAGTGCACTATATAGGGAATAGKGKGCCATTTGGGACGTAGCCCAGGTGAAGGGGGGCATGTCTGTGATGAGGGAACACAGCTGGTCACACAGAGAACTCTTCCACCTCTGTTCCCTGAAGTCACACTGACTAGCAGCCTGCCAGGAGTGTGTATTGTCCTCCTAGTCATTTGCCATTTACTTGTCACTTGTGAGATGAAATTCTGTTATTATTCCATTCAATGTGATCCAGGCAAGGTGCAAAGTGGCTCATATAGCAAGCAGAGGAAGGAAATGTTTCTTTGTTTTTTTAAGATGCTATGCAAAGTTTACATATGACCATATCACATCACCACAATCTAGTCTGTAGTCAGCATGGTGAGATTGCATTGATTTAGTGATGGTTTTATCCCAGCTATTAGCATTAGCATGTCTCCACACTGAACAGACCATGTCCTTTTAATGAACAGGAAGCCTGTTTCTATTACCAGTATAAACATTAGCTATTCCTTCAGGATGAGAGAGAGGGAGAGAGAGGGAGAGTGAGAGAGGGGGAGAACGAGAGAGAGAAAGCCAGGGGGAGAGAGGGAGAGGGGGAGACCAGAGGGAGCGGGGGGGGTGAGAGGGGGAAGAAGACCGGGGGGGGAATGGGGGGGGAGCAGAAGGGGGAGGGGTGAACTGGCAGTGGACTGTTGTTTTCCTGCCTGAGACTCATTCCCATTTTATCTGATTATAAAATCAGGCTATTACTTCATTTCCTTAGATAAGCAATTTGATTCCTCTGAGTTCCTTCAACTCTTTTCAACATATGCTAATTTTGGAACAACGAAAACAGTGCAYTGAGGGAGGATCTATTGTTGGCAGGCCAGGAGATTGTTCAAATGTAAGCAGCCAAAACACACTTAATTGGCATGTTGTTATCAATGCAATCAGAGACCACTAAAGGGCTGTTCAAAGACCCAGAAACTTTCATTTGCATGAGGGACTGAGTGTGAAGAGCGGTTTTAACAGTACTTATTTAACTGTTCAATAAAACATGATGAAATACTATAGCCTACCACAATCTGGTTTTCATAGTCTCTGTTTTATCTTCTTTATTTCATGTCATAAACAAAACCTGCATTGAACATTGATATCTTCTGATGTAGCATTCATATCTGATCTGTAAAGATAACGTTTATCTGCATGTAAATGACCAGGGACACTTGCCAACCACAACGTTTGTTCAGAACTATCTGCTCTTGCTTCAGTAAAAAGGGAGCCAATGTTATCATAAACACCAAGCAACAGCAGCTGAGCCGACCCGGTCAGTCAAAACCTTCTCTTGTTGTCATGTCTGTCGACCGGTGTCAAAGTTTATCAGATGGTCATGGCTTTAGTCTGTGCTGCCGTCAGCATTTGGTTCCCATTTAAATATCTCAACGCCAGTTAAAAAAGTCAGTCAATTAAAGGACCTCAGACCATTCACAGGCAGGAAATGRGGGTCCAATTATGGTGACCCAGGGAGAAGCTAGGGGGCTTTAAGAACAGACATATAAAGATATAGAGACCGAAAAGAAAGAAAGAACGTTTTTTAATCTCCATGCAGGGGAGTATCCAGAAGCGGTGTAGCTTTGTGTCTGTCACTGATAAGGTGACACTGTGTCATGGTTGGTTGAAACTTCCTCTCAGTCTGCCAATGAGAGAAAATGCATGTTTGAGATCAACTACATTGCAGTCGGCGAGTGCAAAATGACTGATGTACAAATCATAATGAGTAGTCATTAAGGGTGTTCGGTGATTTACAGATCAGTCAGTCTGCAGTCGTTGATTGCAATGTAGCCAAACTCAAACGCGTCCAGAGTATGTTGACAACGGGGGGCATGGTGGTGCTAACAGTCAAGGTCTCTCTGGATGTCCCCGTCCACATGTGAGTAGTGTTTAGTGTCTGGTCCATAAAATCAAAGGCCAATTTGGTAAATTTGTGTTAAAAACATGTGAGAAAAGGCTGGCGGACCTATAAAAGCAAATTGGTAACCATAGCTGCTTTAGACAGGCAGCCCAATTCAAAAATGTTCTTCACTAATTGGTCTTTTGACCAATCAAATCAGCTCTGAAAAAGATTCGATGTGAAAAGATCTGATGTGATTGGTCAAAAAAACAATTAGTGGAAAAAAGATCWGAATTTGTTATTTTTATTTTGGCATGAATAGATTTGCCACCATTGCTGGAGATTTGAAGAAACTGGATGAATAACTTCTACAAGTGTACCTAGAATGGTTATTGTTTTGTGACACCAGATGACTTGGCGACTGTTGTTGTTGCAACAGTCAGACCAATGTAATAGTCACTTTCGTATCTCCAAACAAGCACGGCAAAAATCAAAGGACAACACGTGTATGATGGAAGAGAACCCTGTATGAAGTGCCACAGACATAGCTCAGCATAATTCAAACACACCAAGGTTGCCTCCTTGATTTTCATTTGAGTGCGTGGGGCTCATCTCCTCTGATTTCTCCAGTCAGAGGTTGTATCCCAAATGGCACCCTATTCTCTAAATAGTGCACTACTTACCATAGGGCTCTGKTCAAAAGTGGTGCACAATGTAGGGAATAGGTTGCCATTTTGGACACATWCACAGATGAATGGAGATTAAGGGGTGCTTGAGGTGAGAGCTATTAAAGGATATCAGATGCCATCGTTGGCAGAGTCGCACCAAGGGGTTTGTTTGAGGAGGGAGACAGAAGCAAATGTCCCTGAGTGGAGCCTACCTATCTGCCTGTGGTACTTATCTGATAACTGTATGTCCTGATGAGGTGTTGAGAGAAAGATGTGCTTGACTTGGTGGATCACACTGCTCTGTTCTTTCATGTTAAGGGCCCTTTTCAAATTAAACTTAAAGATGAGTATAGTGATGGCTCTCACTTTGTGGGGCTCTTACAGTGGTAACTACAATGGGAGATAGTGTCTGGAACCAATGAGTGAGGCTATATGAACTGTGCCTCACGTGATGAATCTGTTCATGCTGTACAGTGAACCCATTTACACTGTAGATCTGTGTTYAAATAGTATTTGAAATCTTTCACAACTGAGCTCTATTGAGTTTGCCTTGCTGGTGGAATGGAACCAATGGAATAGTCCCAAAAAATGCAAACCCCGCCAACCTACCACCGTAGGCAGGCTCAATCAAACACTCAAAGTATTTTTTTTAAAGATTTCAAATACTATTTGAACCCAGGTCTATTATACTGTACTGTGGGAAAGGACTCAGACTATGTTACAATCAGTATGATACCCCTGGACTGCTACCGCCGCGCTACACCCATGTACTTCCCCCATTTTACTTTAATCAGGAAATGTCCCTGACATGTTTATTTGGGTTACTGCTGCACCGCCACAGAATCACATGACCTGGGGGGTCAGATTAAATCATAAACTCAGACCCACCCCACTGCTTATTCCAAAATAGAACTCCACATTAGGGTAAAACCATAGAAATAGAATGAATAGAACCTTCATTCCAATTCTATGGTGTAAACTGTGCTTGGCTTCTCTTATTGCTTTGTGACACATTGAGTGGAGCTCTCAGGTCTTATCCAATTAGACTAGAGCAGTTAACAGTAGCTGTAATTTGCATTAGGGTCCTATTGTGGTCCAGATTTATGCTATAGCAGTATGGAAGTCAATAGGAGCTGCATAGGGACACAGTGGAAATCAATGGGGCCATTATTCTCCTGACTGCACCAGACTTTTTTTAATGACATTTAGCAGATGCTTTTAGCCAAAGCAACTTACAGTCATGCAGGCATTTTACATATGGGTTACCCTGGGAGTTTAGCCCACTACCCTGGCATTAACAGCACCATGCTCTACCAACTGAGCTACAAAGGACCAACAGAGTTAAGTGTCACTTGTGTGGGATAAGTTCAGATAAAACTCATCTCTCCTTTTTCTCTCTTTTCAGTGGTTTCCTCCTGAACCATGGGGATGTTAAAGGCTATTCTAAACTCCTCTGCTGCTATAACAGTCTGAGTAGTTTTTTTAGTGTTTTTTTTAGAACATAAGAAAGTAAAAAAAGAAAGAAAGGACATGTTTCCTGTTCACCCCTCCTCCTCTTCCTCATTCTCCTCCTGCGTCACTCCTGTTGTTCTTGTCTCGCATTCAGACGCTTGTCAAACATTTGATTTACTTTTATCTTTAACTTCACAGGATATTTTTATTCCTTTTCTGGCCTTTACAAGTGAAATACAAGGGTTATATTAGGGACAGAGGAAATGTACCTACATTCATTTTTGTTTATTTTTGGTTTGTTTAGAGAGAATCTGTGAATATACATAAGTTCCTTATTTATGTAACATTTCCACATAGCATAGGGACAGGAGTGGAATACACTGCTGTTAATTTAGAGCTACACTATGAAGGTAATTGCTAAAATTACACTTTAATATTAAGAAGTGAACTACAGAAACTTGTCATTTTGCTTAGAGAAGAGAGAGAAGAGAGAGAGAGAGAGAGAGAGAGAGGAAGAGGAGAGAGAGAGAGAGAGAGAAGAGAGGAGAGAGAGAGAGAGAGAAGAGAGAGAGGAGAGAAGAGAGAGAGAGAAGAGAGATGAGAGAGAGAGAGAGAGAGAGAGAGAGAGAGAGAGAGAGAGAGAGAGAGAGAGAGAGGCTTATACTGGTCTTTGGGAAATATATTTCACACTCATCTGGGACCTGTGATATCTCCTGGGCCCCTGACCGAGCTGTCACTTTGATGGGCTACCAGCTTGGCTAGGCTATGGACAGCCGCACAATGAATGCAGAGCAGCCTGCAAGGGACAGGGACCGTGGTTGCGTCTCAAATGGCAAAAGTAGTGCAYTATGTAGAGAATAGGGTGCCATTTGGGATACACACCAAGTTCAGACCTACCACAGCAAGGCCTGGCATAGCCCTCACATAGCAATGCAGTGGAATAAGCTCATTATATAGATTTTCAACTCCATTTCTCCACGGGTCACTGTGTTGGGGATTGTAAGTAATATTTAATAGTTTGTAAATTGAGTGTTTCAATATTCTTTGACCTTTTCCCTGTCTCTTCCCTCTCTCTGTGGTGACTGTCAGAGCAAATAATACATGCTCTAGTGTATAACTTCTCTGTCAGTGTGTAACCAACAGTTCTCTGTGGTTGTGCAGCCTCTCCCTCTTGCTGTAACCGGGACAGCTGTGGCCCTGGATCCACCCACACACCACTGTTGGTGGTGACAAAAGGAGCTTAGAGCTTTCTAAATGTGGAGCCATACCTCAGACAGGCCGTCAGCGTGTCTCCAGAAGCCCTGAATGCAGCTCCAGCAGGCAGCTGTGGTTATGCCATTCATCCTATTGACTGGAGCCCAGGGAAGGCACCCCAGCAGCACACTCCTCCTCCCAGCCGGGGCCTGCCTCGGGCTGCATATGTAAGCCTAGTTGCACCAAAAGAGCCCTCCCACTGTTCCAGTTATGTTATAATAGGATTCCACTATTCCATCTCTCTGGGCCAACCAGCTCCTCCATTTTGAACCTCAGTTCTCTATTCATTTCTGCATTTAACCAGCCATGACAGTCTAAAAAAAAAGGATATATATAATAATAATTAAGATCCAGTTACCAATAAAATCTAAAAGAGTACAGAAAAAGTGTTTTCAAAAATTCACTGGTGTTCTTTTGTATGGGTGATTTCATAACAAGCAGCTTAGGCGAGGGTTGGCGAGTCCTTGCAGCTGACACTTGTAACGTATCACTCCTACCTTCCTCCTTCTACACATCTAAAGCTGTGCCGCTAGCTGGCCTCTATGCTTATTTTAATGGAATTAGCGTAACACAAAGCATCCGCTTAAAACTCTCTGACGAGGAAGTCG
This sequence comes from Salvelinus sp. IW2-2015, assembly GCF_002910315.2. Lineage (NCBI taxonomy): Eukaryota > Metazoa > Chordata > Actinopteri > Salmoniformes > Salmonidae > Salvelinus > Salvelinus sp. IW2-2015. The sequence continues at coordinate 191,782 of NW_019942640.1, forward strand.
ATTTCCTGTGCTGTTTTAAAGGCAGCTGTGGGGGCCCCTCATTGGCCCCTTATACCTAGCATGCATCCCAAATGGCACCCTATTCCCTATTTAGTGCACTATGTAGGGAATAGGGTGTCAATCGGGATGCAGCCCTAATGTATCAACCAACACACGTGTGACACCATGCCTGGTGTGGCACATACAACCAGTTGGACATGCTCTACAAATCATCACCCACATCTTTCCAGCTGAGGATGTCAAATCAAATAGTAGGGATTTAGTTTAGCAGSCAGGGCTGGTGGGACAACGCAGGCAGAGGTGGAGAAACTGGAGACAACTGGCATGCATTCCACCAGAGGTATAGGGGGATATTCAATACGTATCAGCAGCTGGAAACACTCACAGAGAACAGGAGAAGGAGAGGAGGCGGAAGAGGTGTGTGTGCGGGGACCAGTATGTGAAGCTTTGCCATTGAAGGCCACTATGGAGTAGCCAGGGTACCGGATGTATTGGATAACTGACTAGATCACATCTTTCTACCGCAAATTTAAAGAGATTGCAAGATCATTCTTATTCTTAATGAAGATGACATGCCAGCTAGCTACATAAATCAAACTACTGTCTCATATCTTATCCTTCCTTCTCATCGCTCACTCCATTTTAGAATGCACCCAGATGACCTCGCGGGGTAACGTCAGGACAGGGATCTGTCTGAGCATATTTCACATGTGGGGGAATAACGGCAGCACAGCTGAGAAGCTTACATAGGGKTGCATCCCAAATGGCACCCTATTCCCTTCATAGGGCGCTACTTTTGACCAGGGCCCATTAGGGAACAGGGTGCCATTTGGGACACATCCTGAGTCTCTCACTTCCTTCCCTCTACTACATGCCACATAACGATCAGCGGCAAATATTCTGCAACCAACAGCTCTGTCTTGTCAGTGGTTAACGACCAGACATACAGAACCTCTTTGAGTAGCTTCAGCCTCCCTGTGTGTGGAGTGAATATCAGACAGAAGGTTATATAATGAACATTGGCGGTTAACAATTAACAAGGAAGGAATATCAGGGAATATCATATCTGATTGGAGATAAGGAAATGTTTAGCATAATTTAGTTAGCGAGAAAGTATAGATTCAAAAGGGGGTGTGGTATCAAGGTTGTGGTGCTCTGAATATATAGTACTTATACATCTACTCCCACTTTAATATTTTCGACAAATAGTCCAAAGTAGATAAGAGACTGGGTAGGTGGTTTCAGTACAAATGTCTATTCGTTTTGCTTCCTTGGTGTTTTTCTCACACCTCGCACCTCATCTTCGGAGTCCTACTTCAGGAGCAGGTGATTTTCCAGAGGGGGACTTGGTTGTAACTCACCAGTCTTTGTTGTTAGTGACAAATAAAGTCGTCAAAACAGCTAATAAGATGGTGCTTTTCTTCAATCCAGGATTCCCTAACCAACCATGGTGTGGTTGGTTCTCTTTTTTTTTCTCAGACACATGCTATTAATAATAGGTTGTTGCCATGGACAATGTAAGTCACGCATTTCCGTGGTTTTCCAGGCTGTAACACGCAGGATATGAACCCAGGTTTCCCACAGGAGCAACCAACATCTTAGACCATTAGACCAAGAAGAAATGCCCCCTTGGACTAGGGTAGACACTGGTTTTGAAGTTCTCAGGCGAGGCTACCTCATCACATGACCATGACCGACTCATGTCCGCTACACCAACACCTGTGACAGTTGTTTTACATTACCTCCCAAAATGACCATGTCGGGTATCATCTTGCCATTATAAGGGGAAAAAACTGTTTTCATTTTCACAGCCCTTGATAGTCTTTGACATGTATTTAACAACAGTCAATGTTATAGGGACGTTTCCATAATGTGAACTCCCTACACCCTCCTATGGTTGATAATTCATTAATGCAACCAGTAAATCATGCCAGCCAGGAGTTAACAAGCTCTGCCTCCTGATTGGTCAAACACAGCCTGTATGACATTCCCCCTGAGGTAAATTATGTATGAGTCCCAAATGGCACCCTATTCCCTTTATAGTGCACTACTTTTGACCAGGGCCCAGGGAATAGGGTGCCATTTGGGACATAGTATWTGACTCATGGGGGACCTGGGCAGTCACAACTGGAGAGGTATGTTTAGGAACTGCTGGATGAGGTATGTTTAGGAACTGCTGGATGAGGTATGTTTAGGAACGGCTGGATGACATCTTTCATCAGCCGGCATTGTTACAGGAGGGGTGTTGACAACCAGAGGTCACCACGGCAACAAGGCAGCCAGCAGCAGCAGAAGCATGAGAGAGATGGACATTTTTAATCTGGGTAATGAGGAGTTAAACATCTGGCAAAGGAAGAAACAGAGCTGTCAGGTGTGCCCTTCACATTACGGCTGTGCTGAATGGCCACATTCACTTTTTTTTTTACACAAGAGAAAACATCCCCATACAAGACCCACCTGACTGACTGGCACAGTATATGCGTCTATATAGGGAATAGTGCGTCACTTGGGAAACAGCCAGGCTTTAGGACAGCTCCCTGAGTCCCTGCATACAGCTGCAGACTTCCCTTGAGAGATCTCCCAGTGTTACTGTAATAAACGAGGAAACTACGATCAGGGTGCCACGCTGAATTAATTACCACTAATAGGTTAGTCGATAAGATGATTTATTGTCAATTTTATCTCTAGTAAAGCCCCTCACCCACCCGGTTGTAGGTACCGGTRGTACGTGACTCATTTGGCTTAGCATAGATTTCCCAACCACTCCACTTTAGCCATCAATCTCTCGGTGGTGGGCCGCGTTGTATGTCCTCTTATCATGTGACCCCCTCTGGTTTTTCCTATGCACATGAAAAATGACAACATATAAGTGCAGATGACCTGAGGAAATTACTAGTGTGTTTCACGTGGAAGGGCGAGAACCCCCGTTCATCTTCTCCTCTATTAGTCAGCCTTTCCGTCATGCCGGTTCTGTCTCGACTCGCTCACCTGACACACGCAGGCATTTCAGACTCATTGGCGTTTAACGAGGATAGTCGTTGTAATGCTGGGATGAAATAGAGTGAAAACTGCAGGGAGTTTCAGTGTGTCACTAACTGAAATGGTGCGTTGGGATGTCATACCAGAAACAATTTTGAGCAAATMACTTTTTTCTATACTGTCATTGAATTAGAGTAGTAAGTACATTACAAGTTTAAATACTCAGATACCTGTGTTATATTGATGCTCTTTGAAATTATATATCATATAAACCCTTGATAAGGGTGTCAATAACGCAGCGGTCTAAGGCACTGCATCTCAGTGCTAGCGGCGTCACTACAGAACCTGGTTCGATTCCAGGCTGTATCACAACCATCACAACCGGCCGTGATTGGGAGTCCCATAGGGCAGCGCACAATTGGCCCAGCGTCGTCCGGGTTAGTGTTTGGCAGGGGTAGGCCGTCATTGTAAATACGAATTTGTTCTTAACTGACTTGCCTAGTTAAATAAAAGTTAAATAAAACATTTTAAATAAAGATGAGCAAAAATGACTGTATACATTTGTTTTTTWAAATACTGAGCTATATTGTATGATCAAAAAAATTGGGTCATTATAATATTTTATACTAATACAATTGCTCAGAGAAMGAGATTTTGTTTAACAAGTAATACAAAAAAATCTCTAAGTGATTGATGTGTGTGGAGAAAATGGAAAGCGGCCTCTCTAAAAGCATGCTGACCTTTGACATGGAAAGGTGGAAAATAGCAGTCTATATGTGCATATTTATTCAGGCGTTACATTTTATCTGTTGACCTGTATAGCATTATTTGAAACCCTATTTCATATTCCCTATCGTACCCTCTGAAACGAAGAGGCAAAGATAAATATAGAGAAAATCTCATTGGGAGGTTYGCTTAACATTGGAGACATTCTTTACTTGTAGGTCTCCAAGTTCTTTAACATGAGAAAAGCATTCAACATTCAAAATCCGTGAGATTCACCCACAAGCTGTGTGAACGTGTGTGCCTGTGTAAAGGGAAAGGAAAATATTTCCACAACCATATATCTTATATTGATCATATCATCATGTCTGGGTGTTAGGATTTCCCTGAGACACTTAGCTCTTTGTATATAGGACATGAATCGTGTAATCCTCAAATGTAGATATGTTTCCCTTTCTACAAAAGCACCGGTGAGATGGAATTGACTCTGACTTTATGTAACGGTGATGTGGACAAGTGAGGCTTGATCCCAGCCTGGTTCATCAGCTTTAATAACTTGAATCATGTTTAAATACTGTTTTACTTCACATGTACAGTTGAAGTCGGAAGTTTGCATACACTTAGGTTGGAGTCATTAAAATGCGTTTTTCAACCACTCCACAACTCCACAAATTTCTTGTGAACAAACTATAGTTTTGGCAAGTCGGTTAGGACATCTACTTTGTGCATGACACAAGTAATTTTTCCATCAATTGTTTACAGACAGATTATTTCACWTATAATTCACTGTATCACAATTCCAGTGGGTCAGAAGTTTACATACACTAAGTTAACTGTGCCTTTAAACAGCTTGGAGAATTTCAGAAAATTATGTCATTGCTTTGGAAGCTTCTGATAGGCTATTTGAGATAATTTGAGTCAATTGGAGGTGTACCTGTGGATATATTTCAAGGCCTACCTTCAAACTCAGTGCCTCTTTGCTTGACATCATGGGAAAATCAAGAGAAATTAGCCAAGACCTCAGAAAAAAATGTGTAGACCTCCACAAGTCTGGTTTATCCTTGGGAGCAATTTCCAAACGCCTGAAGGTACCACGTTCATCTGTACGAACAATAGTACGCAAGTATAAACACTATGGGATCACGCAGCCGTCATACCGCTCAGGAAGGAGACGCGTTCTGTCTCCTAAAGATGAACGTACTTTGGTGCAAAAAGTGCAAATCAATCCCAGAACAACAGCAAAGGACCCTGTGAAGATGCTGGAGGAAACTGGTACAACAGTATCTATATCCACAGTAAAACGAGTCCTATATCAACATAACCTGAATGGCCGCTCAGCAAGGAAGAAGCCACTGCTCCAAAACCGCCATAAAACAGCCAGACTACAGTTTGCAACTGCACATGGGTTGCTGCAGGAGGGACTGGTGCACCTCACAAAATAGATGGCATCATGAGTTAGGAAAATTATGTGGATATATTGAAGCAACATCTCAAGACATCAGTCAGGAAGTTAAAGCTTGGTCGCAAATGGGTCTTCCAAATAGACAATGACCCCAAGCATACTTCCAAAGCAATGGCTTAAGGACAACAAAGTCAAGGTATTGGAGTGGCCATCACAAAGCCCTGACCTCAATCCCATAGAAAACTTGTGGGCAGAAAAAGTGTGTGCGAGCAAGGAGGCCTGCAAACCTGACTCAGTTACACCAGCTCTGTTAGGAGGAATGGGCCAAAATTCACCCAAMTTATTGTGGGAAGCTTGTGGAAGGCTAACCGAAATGTTTAACCCAAGTTAAAGAATTTAAAGGCAACGCTACCAAAAACGAATTGAGTGTATGTAGACTTCTGACCCACTGGGAATGTGATGAAAGAAATAAAAGCTGAAATAAATCATTCTCTCTACTATTATTCTGACATTTCACRTTCTTAAAACTTATTTGAGACTGGGGGGCAGTATTGAGTAGCTTGGATAATAAGGTGCCCAGAGTAAACTGCCTGCTACTCAGGCCCAAAAGCTAGAATATGCTTTTATATGCATGGATATACAACACTCTGATGTTTCTAAAACTGTTTGAATGATGTCTGTGAGTTTAACAGAACTCATATGGAAGGCAAAAACCTGAGAAAAAATCCAACCAGGAAGTGGGAAATCTGAGGTTTGTAGTTATTYGAMGTCATTGCCTATCGAATATACAGTGTCTATGGGGTCATATTGCACTTCCTACKGCTTCCACTAGATGTCAACAGTCTTTAGAACCTTGTTTGAGGCTTCTACTGTGAAGGGGGAGAGAATGAGAGCTGTTTCAACCAGATGTCTGGCAGAGTGCCATGAGCTCAAGTCTTGCGTGCCCCGTGAGAGTTAGCTGGCGATCCATTGCATTTCTAAACACAAAGGAATTTCTCCGGTTGAAACATTAGATTTTGATAAAAACATCCAAAAGATTGATTCTATACATCGTTTGACACGTTTCTACGAACTTTTCGTCTGAACTTTTGCTTGGACTTGAGTTTGGACACGCAACAAAAAGGAGTATTTGGACAAAGATGATGGACTTTATCGAACAAAACAAACATTTATTGTGGAACTGGGATTCCTGGGAGTGCATTCTGATGAAGATCCAAAGGTAAGTGAATATTTATAATGATATTTCTGACTTTTGTGACACCTCTCCTTCTTTGAAAATGGCTGATTGTTTTTCTGTGACTTGGCCTACAAACATAATCGCAAGGTGGCTTCTCGCCATAAAGCGTTTTTGAAATCTGACACAGCGGTTACATTAAGGAGAAGTTTATCTTATTTCCAGGAATAACACTTGTATCTTTTATCAATGTTATGATGAGTATTTCTGTAATTTGATGTGGCTCTCTGCACTTTCACCGGATGTTTGTTTGAGACAATGCATTTCTGACCATAACACACCAATTTCAAATGAGTTTTTGGACATAAAGATTAACTTTATCGAACAAAACACAAATTAATTGTGTAACCTGAAGTCCTGTGAGTGCCATCTGATGAAGATCATCAAAGGTTAGTGATTAATTTAATCACTATTTCTGACTTTTGTGAGGGCTCTCTTGGCTGGAAAATGGCTTTATGATTTTCTGTGACTAGGTGCTGATCTAACATAATCGTTTGGTGTGCTTTCGCGTAAAGCCTATTTGAAATCGGACACTGTGGCTGGATTTACAAGAAGTTTATCTTTAAAATGGTGTAWAATACTTGTATGTTTGAGGAATTTTAATTATGGGATTTCTGTTGTTTTGAATTTGGCGCCCTGCAATTTCACTGGCTGTTGTCGAGGTGGGACGCTAGCGTMCCAGAGAGGTTAAAATAAAGTGGTGATCCTAACTGACCTAAGACAGGGAATTTGTACTAGGATTAAATGTCAGGAACTGTGAAAAACTGAGTTTAAATGTATTTGGCTAAGGTGTATGTAAACTTCCGACTTCAACTGTATATACTGTATTCAAGTCAAGGCTCATCTTATATAACTACTGCTGTACACACCTTTTCTATTCATACACTGTCCATACTGTCTATACACAACATTATACATACATATGTATGTAAATTTATATATACAACATCAAATCAAATCTAATTTTATTTGTCACATGCACTGAAYACAGGTGTAGACCTTACAGTGAAATGCTTACTTACAMGTTCTTAACCAACAATGCAGTTTTAAGAAAATACCTACCTAAAAAAAAGTAACAAAACAAACAATTAAAGAGCAGCAGGAAATATATACTATATACAGGGGGCTATATACAGGGGGTATATATGTGCAGGGGGCAACGGTGTAGAGGTAATTGAGGTAATTATGTACATGCAGGTAGGGTTATTAAAGTGGCTATGCATAGATAATAAGAGAGTAGCAGCAGCATAAGGGGGTGCAAATAGTCTGTGTAGCCATTTGATTAGCGGTTCAGGAGTCTTATGGCTTGGGGGTAGAAGCTGTTTGGAAGCCTCTGCGGTAGCAGAGAGAACAGTCTATGACTAGKGTKGCTGGAGTCTTTGACAATTTTTAGGGCCTTTCTCTGACCCTGCCTGGTATAGAGGTCCTGGATGGCAGGAAGCTTRACCCCGGTGATGTACTGGGCTGTATGCACTACCCTCTCTAGTGGCTTGCGGTCGGAGGCCGAGCAGTTGCCATACCAGGCAGTGATGCAACCCGTCAGGATGCTCTCGATGGTGCAGCTGAAAAACCTTTTGAGGATCTGAGGACCCAAGCCAAATCTTTGCAGTCTCCTGAGGGGGAATAGGTGTTGTCATGCCCTCTTCACGATTGTCTTGGTGTGCTTGGACCATGTTAGATTGTTGGTGATGTGGACACCAAGGAACTTTGCTGACAGGTTACATGACCAAAAGTATGTGAACATCTGCTCGTTGAACATCTCATTCCAAAATCACGGACATTAATATGGAGTTGGTCCCCCCTTTGCAGCTATAACAGCCTCCACACCTCTGGGAAGGCTTTCCACGAGATGTTGGAACATTGCTGCGGGAACTTGCTTCCATTCAGCYACGAGCATTAGTGAGGTCGGGTACTTATGTTGGTCGATTAGGCCTGGATCGCAGTTGGCGTTCCAATTCATCCCATAGGTGTTTGATGGGGTTGAGGTCAGGGCTCTGTGCGGGCCTGTCAAGTTCTTCCACACCAATCATGACAAACCATTTCTGTATGGACCTCSCTTTGTGCGAAGGGGCATTGTCATGATGAAACAGGAAAGGGCCTTCCCCAAACTGTTGCTACAAAGTTGGAAACACAGAATCTGCTCTTCAATAAGGCCATTCTACTGCCAATGTTTGTCTATGGAGATCGCATGGCTGCGTGCTCAATTTTATACACCTGTCAGCAACGGGTGTGGCTGAAATAGCCGAATCCACTAATTTGAAGGGGTGTCCACATACTTTTGTATATATAGCTTATATATTCTGGACTATGACATTGTTTGTTCTGATATTTCTTCATTTCTTTATTTACATTTTGGGGGATTTGTGTGTATTGTTTTGTATTGTTAGGTATTACTGCAGTGTTGGAGCTAGAAACACAAGCATTTCACTGAACTGCAATAACATCTGCGAAATATGTGTACGTGACCAATAACTTTTCATTTGATTTCAACCATGTTTCCACCACATTGAAGATATTCGATAAGAACACACACACACAGAAGTGCTATAGTTGCTACAAAAACTGTCTAAAGCGGTGCCATTTGGAGTATGCATCCCATATGGCACACTATTCCCTGTATAGTGGACTACATTTCACCAGGGCCCATAGGGTTTAGGTAAAAAGTAGTGCCYTTTATAGGGAATAGGGTGCCATTTGGGASACACAGTGAGTGTGGCCATTTGCTGGGGGCCAGACAAAATGTTACCTGCAGTCGGGTTGGTTGTCCCTGAGTAAGCACCATCACTCGYTGGTTGCCGTACTGTGGTCGATCCTGGCGGCTTCCCTTAGCTGTTTTTGTCATGCTCCTGCTCAGGAACCAGGCCCTCTGCAGGCACTTCGTAATTAATTGGAATGTCAACACCAGATGAACTAGGTTTAAATAATTGCTTCTTTTGTCATGATCATTATCTTTGTATTTTTATTTTCCTCTGCTCCTCCTCTCCATCTCCTCCTCCTCTCCACCTCACCCTCCCTTCTTCCTCTCCACCCCCTCTTCCCTGCCGTCCTTCCATCCCCGTCCTCTCCCCTACCTTCTTCCTCTCGCTCCTCCTCCTCCTCTCCACCCCTCCTTCCCTCCCCTCCCTCCCTTCCTCCTCTCCCTTCCTTCCTCCTCTCCATCCCCCCCTCTCCTACCTTCTTCCTTCCTCTCCTCCTCTCCCTCGCCTCCTCCTCTCCAGCACTCCCTCGCCTCCTGTCAAACACCTCTACCTCCCCTCTTCCGGCCCCCTCCCGCATTGTCTTATTTGCTCAAAATTATGACATCCATACTTACCTTTAAATGAGCATGCCCTGGGATGGAGTGTCTCTCTGAAGAGGCTTGCCGGAAACTTCAATATCAAGTATCTGGAGCAATTTGTGAGTAAGCCCATGACAGCTTTCTAATTCATTTTGTTTAGCTTCAACTGAATTCATGGAGGTGCACAGTAAAATCAGACATATGAAAGATACCAGTATGAGGGAGGGAGATATTTATCAACCCGTAGTCTCCTCCTGCTCATATACCATAAATTAATAGTTTTTTTATAAACTCTGTTGTTTGAGCCTTGAATGCTGATTGGCTGACAGCCATGGTATATCAGACCATATACCACTGGTATGACAAACATGTATTTTTTCTGCTCTAATTACGTTGGTAACCAGTTTATGATAGCAATAAGGCAACTCAGGTGTTTGAGGGGGCTGCGTGAGGGCTGCGTTGTGTCGTGCMTAAGAACAGCCGTTAGCCGTGGTAAATTGGCCATATACCACACCCCCTCGGGCCTTATTGCTTAAATAAATACAGTACAGAATGTAGAGAGTAATATGCTGCTTACAGAAGCATTCAGAACACAAAGAAGGAAGAAATACAACATAAACACATCAAAATTAGGAATAAAACACAGCGGTATTGAGGCTCCAGCTCCAACCTCTCATTATAAGAGGAGAATGGCTCCAGTATAGCAGGCCTCTTCGGACATGCCTTCAGGACATGCATGTAGGTGGACTGTGGTTGAAAGATCTGCAAGCATTTAAAACAYAGCACTAACCATCTTATGTTACCTCCTGCCCTTACCAGACATGTCAAGACTTGTAAGGTGGAAAGACACTGCACAAGAAGTTGATTAGGTTTGTAGTCAGCTATCAAAAGGCCTTTTCTGAAAGTGTCTCCTGTTTCATTTGTTCAAAGGGTAAAGGGTTTTGAGTCTTTTTCGGATTGTTTACTTTTGTGATGCTTAGGAGGGAAACTCGCAGCACAAGTTATTTTTGCTTGATCAACCACTACTCTGTATAAGACTTACATGCTACAGTTTCCCAGCCATAAGTCCCTCTCTACTTTTAATCATGGAACTTGCAATTTGCCTTAAGAAACCAACACAAATAAATGTGATTTCATTAATCCGTATTGAGCGGGATAATCACCACGGCAATAGTGTTTGATAGATATGTCCATCTCTGGGCWTTGTCAGGCCCTTTCGGCTCTCTGGCCGTATGCATGGCACATACAACTAATATGTGTCCCAAATGGCACCCTATTCCCTACATAGTGCACTACTTTTGACCAGGCTCTGGTCAAAAGTAGTGCACTATATAGGGAATAGAGTGCCATTTGGGACAAAGCATATGACACCGAGCCGGCTGCAGGAATCAATAGTCTGAAAAGGGCAGGMACACACACACGAATCTATGTCCACTACGACAGTCCCGCATGTTGACTCTGTCCCAAATGGCACCCTATTCCCTATGTAGTGCACTACTTTTGACCAGGGCCCATAGGGAAAAGGGTGCCATTTGGGACGCATCCCTTATGTGCCTTCACCATACAGAGTGTCACTAAAAAAGTTCCCTGCAGGCAGGACAATCCATCAACGGAGGGCCTGGTCTTCAGACTAAACACACTCTCATTATAGCAGGTCAGCACCCCCCGAGAGCTCCTGAATACATATTTACTATTACAAGACAAAGAGGTAAACAAATGTGGCTGCGGGGAAACACACAGACAAACATTGCTGTTGTCAGTGGGTGCCCCGGCCATGCCTAGTWTGAACACCTCCTTGTTGAGTCTCAGACACAACAACAGGTTACAAGACATCATCAAGTAGTCTGCTCTGAGCTCACACATTTACATTATCCAGAGCAACTTACAGGAGCAATTAAGTTAAGTGCCTTGCTCAAGGGCACATCAACAGATTTGTTCACCTAGTTGGCTCGGGGATTCAAACCAGCAACCTTTCGGTTACTGGTCCAACCGTTAGGCTTCTGCCACCTCTGCCCCACTTGTGTGGGTAGACTGTGAGCAATATGCATCCCCTGAGTTTTCTCTGTGTATTTCACACGGAGCAGGTGGGATGTGAAGGAATGACTACATACAATTCACTAAATATCCATCTATGTAGACTAACTCTAATACAAGATCAGTCTGCTGCCTGATGGTGGTGAAACAGGTTACATTCATCACACCTTGATAAAGGCTCTTTGGCTGAAACGCAGGTCAAATAAATCCACAGCAAAGAGAGATGAGTGTGTGAATAAATTTTTTATTTGTATGGAATAGGTTACATTTACAGACAGTAGGCCTATCTGACTTCAGGTGATTGTAATTAAGACCAAGACACAGGAAGCTGCTAGTTGATGCTAATAAGATGGCCCCTGCCCCCCCCTTCTATACACACGCAAAGAGGTAGGAGGGGAGAACCTGCGAGCAGATTTACAGCCCCTCTGCTGTGCTGTTTGCATGTGTCTGCTTGTGACAAACACTCTAAAGTGTTAAGCAGACTCTGTTTGCATTCATGACAAGACCCTCCAGTTTTTAATGGTCTACGAAGTGGCAGACCTGGGATGTGTCCCAAATAGTACACATTTTCCCTATGTTGTGCACTACTTTTGACCAGAGCCTATTTGGTCCTGGTCAAAAGTAGAGCACAACATAGGTAATARGGTGCCRTTTGGGACATACACCTGGAGAATGTGGTGGAGACAACAGCAGGTCAGCTTCATTACAGTATGTATGGCTTTGTGACACTCACAGCACTAATCCTGATGACAGAGTGTTCTAGTCTACAACCTCCACCCTTCCTGTAACTGATTGTTGTCGGGCTATAATCTCAGCTGTCTCATACATAGCCTACAGCATTATTGCCCTACTGCCTTGCAAATAGCTAAAAGCTGCAAACAACATATTGCCTCTAACGCAATCTGTTTTGAGGACCATTAGCAAYACGCACAATGCTAAGCTATTCAAAACAAATTAACTAGATAATGTGAACAGAGCTAAATATTTATTTTTATTTTAAAGATGCTGTTGCTCATTTGATTCATGAAATGTACTAAAACTGCAGTAAACTGCAGTGAACTGTAATAAAGGACATTTCAGTAGTCTGAGTGCTTTCATTAACTCAAGTGAACACCTCAGACTCAGAACGACTTCTTCCGTGAGATGAAGAGACTCCCCAGTAAGGAGTGATAGGATGCTGTTGTTTCACAGCATGGGTACAGCAGGGCCCTGGTCAAAAGAAGTGCACTATAAAGGAAACAGGGTCCCATTTGGTATGCATCCACTATCTCCACAGCCACTCCAGCCACCTAGCGCTCATCCACCACACACCAGTCACTCACATTCCAGGGAGAACAGCTTGCTTATACAGCTTTGCTTCCAAAACAACGGCGATAAAGCAATCCCCAACTGCTTGTTTCCATACCCACACAAGAGATATTCTGTTAACAGCCCTAATGGTCACCATTAGCTCCCCTCTTCCTCTAGGTGACTTGCCTTTGTGAGCACAGAAGGTGAGGGAAAGCAAATGGAGTACACCTGTCTGGAGGCTATTCAGAAGAAATCCATCCCAGGATCTTCAATATCAGATAGGCCCCACAGTCAGAGCTCTGGTATTGATCCTCTGCTTTCAGTCTTACAGATAAGCACTGTGGAGTGAGATGAAAACATTCACATATAGAATCCTTTGCCTTTTCAGTCTTCACTTGTGTTTTATGCCATCTTGATATTAAAAAAGCTCTTAATCTAACAAAGCACAGGATATCATTGATGCTACTTGGGAAAGCTGTGTGTTTTTTGCACCAGGTGTTGTTGTTGTTGTTTTGAAATATTAATATGTTACACTACATTAATACAATGGGATGATAGCTTTTTGCATTCTCATGCCACATAACTAACTTGGCTGTTGCTAACAAGCACTAAAGGGCTGATGAAAGGCTATAAACACAAATATGATGCAACACTTCAGCTAATTCCAGCTAACACTTCAGCTAGCAACAGCTAGTCATTCTTTCAGACAGGTATGACTAAATTAGATAGACAATTATTTAGGTTTCGGCTATATATGCCACACACACACACACACACACCTATTGCAAAATTGTCAAACTGGACAATATGTCACTGTGTGTGTGTGAGCCATATGTAACAGGCCTAATCTGATGAGAACATTGGGGCCTGAGCTGTCTGTTTTGGTAACGCATTTGAAGCTGGGTCCTGCCACACTACCCGGTGTACTTCCTGAGGAAAATTAATGCTGGTGAGTGCTCTCCTCCCTCTCTACCCCTTCCCCCTATCTCTCTCTCTGCATTTCTAATGTGCCATCACATGAGATTGAATGGGGGGAAGGTAGAGTAGAAGAGTGGGTTTGCTGGAGTGCTGGTAAATGAATGCCCTCTAGGGGCCAAAAAGAGAGCTAGAAAAAGCCTTGCAAGAGGGGAATCTGGCACCGGGCAAATAAGAACTGATGCTGGGGTGGTCTTTAGAGAGAGGCTGTTCTGTTCCTTGACACAGCAATCTATGCGCCAGTCTTTGATAATGTCTCTCTCTCTCTGTGTGTGTGTGTGTGTGTGTGTGTGTGTGTGTGTGTGTGTGTGTGTGTGTGTGTGTGTGTGTGTGTGTGTGTGTGTGTGTGTGTGTGTGTGTGTGTGTGTGTGTGTGTGTGTGTGTGTGTGTGTTTGTTTGTTTGTTTTTTTGTTTGTGTTTGTTTGTTTGTGTGTGTGTGTGTGTGTGTGTGTGTGTGTGTGTGTGTGTGTGTGTGTGTGTGTGTGTGTGTGTGTGTGTGTGTGTGTGTGTGTGTGTGTTTGTTTGTGAATGGATTCGTGTTCAGGGATAAATGCAGAGTTAGTACATAGAGATGTACCGTTATATTTCTCTCACTAATACACTCGCCTGGACTGTGTCTGTCACTGAATGCATAAAAAGTACAGTTGCCAGTGGGAAGAAAGTAACAAACAATAGAAATGATTGACAATCACACTTCTGTTTTGTTTTCAACACAATAGGGCTTCAATTCACATCATTATAACACAAGAGTAATAGTCCTCAAATCACATAGTATTGGTCACATACACATATTTAGCAGATGTTATTGCGGGTGTAGTGAAATKCTTGTGTTCCTAGCTCCAACAGTGCAGTAATATCTAACAATTCACAATAATACACACAAATCTAAAAGTGAAAGAATGGAATTAAAGAAATATGTTGTGTTCATCAGATGTCTGTTAAACAAAAGAAGAGTGAAATACACACCATAAACACTCTTATGGTTACTGCTTAAATAATATATATTATTGAGGTCAGGTGTCACCATCAGTGTCTTATCCATTCCATAATATAGCAACCTGTTTGGCCAGAGATAACAATCAGTGGTGGRAAAAGTAMCCAATAGTCATACTTGAGTAAAAGYCTAAAAGTATTTGGTTTTAAATATACGTAACTATCAAAAGTAAATGTAATTGCTAAAATATACTTAAGTATCAAAAGTCAAATTATAAATAATAAATAAAAAAAACTTATATTAAGCAAACCAGATGGCACCATTTTCTTGTTATTTTAATGTACGGATAGCCTGTGGCACACTCAAACACTCAGACATAATTTACAAATGAAGCATGTGTGTTAGTGAGTCTGCCAGATCAGAGGCAGTAGGGATGACCAGGGATGTTCTCTTGATAAGTGCGTAAATCTAACCATTTTCCTGTCTTGATAAGCATTCAAAATGTAACGAGTACTTTTGGGTGTTAGGGAAAATGTATGGAGTAAAAAAGTACACTATTGTCTTTGGGAATGTAGTGTAAAAGTTGTCAAAAATATAAATACTAAAGTACAGAAACCCTGAAAAACGACTTAAGTAGTACTTTAAAGTATTTTTACTTAAGTACTTTACACCACTAAAAACAATGCAATACAATAATACTGTTTTATGGAGCGGACTGTATAAAACTGATGCACTTATTTTTGACTTTCCCAATGTAGTATCTTCCCATCTAATCCCTACCATCAGTGCATTCAATATTCCTGTCTCGCACACCCACTGAGGTATAAATCCAGACAGCATGAATAATTCCACCCACATGCCCCCACTACCAATGAAATCTCGYGTGGCAGCAAAGGGTTAAAAGAATGTCTGGCGGCCGCTGGGAGGAGTTAAGAGCCGTGATTGGGTACWAAAAAAATGACGTACCCGAAATGAAAGCCCAAAGAACTAGTTAAGAGGGCTGATGATAACTTTGAAAAAKAGTTGTTTGAATGAGCTGGAGGTGTAAGAGTGACCAAAAACTAGTTAGCAAAGCAAGGAGTTCGCAGAAAGTGACTGTGGGTATTTGAAACCCTGCAGTGGCTTTGAAACATACGACGGAAACATGGTGCAGCAAACAGAACACAGCGAGACGGAGAGTAGCATGTCCAGGGAAGCTACAGACACGGAGGAAAGCGAAATTATGGCGTGCAGCCCGGTGCCACTGAAACCCGTGAAAGCTGACTGGTGCAAGACAGCAACCGGTCACATCAAACGACCCATGAACGCATTTATGGTGTGGTCGAAAGTCGAGAGGAGAAAGATCATGGAGCAGTCTCCGGACATGCACAACGCGGAAATCTCCAAAAGACTTGGAAAGCGGTGGAAATTGCTGAAGGACAGTGAAAAGATCCCGTTTATCAGGGAAGCCGAGAGGCTCCGGCTACAACACATGGCTGACTACCCCGACTACAAGTACCGACCCAAGAAGAAACCAAAGCTCGACAGTTTCACTAAACCAGCGGTGCAGTCTCCGGAGAAGACCAGCCTCAAACATGTAAAAGCTCCCAGTAAGAAATTCACTAAATTGAAAACTACCAAGGTGGTGAAAACGAGACCGTCTCACGACCCYCGCTACGACTATGTTTTCACCAGCTTTAAAACTACTAGCAAGTCCGTAAAACGGGAATATACTGACGATGAGGATGACGAAGAGGACTACGAGGAGGAGCTGTCCTCTCGGATTAAAGTGGAGGAAGACGAGGAACCGATACCGTACAACATCGCCAAAGTGCCCGCGAGCCCCACTTTGAGCTCCACTGCCGAGACGGAGGGCGCGAGCATGTACGATGAGTCCCGGAATCCGAACACAGCTTCCAACAGACTGTTCTACAATTTCAAGAACATTACCAAGCAGAGCACAACTTGTCCTGCTTCACTCTCACCAGCATCTTCATTCAGGTCCGTGTCCAGCTCGTCCAGCGAAGACGCGGATGATTTACTGGTTGACTTCAGTTTAAATTTAGCATCCTGTGCTCACGGAGCGGAGCTGGGGAACTCGAATTCAGGGAATCTGTCTCTTTCCTTTGTGGATAAGGACTTGGACTCTTTCAGTGAGGGCAGCCTCAGCTCTCACTTTGAATTCCCAGACTATTGCACCCCCGAGCTGAGCGAAATGATCGCAGGGGATTGGCTTGAGGCTAACTTTTCAGATTTGGTATTTACCTACTAGTTAACTAAGTACAGAAGGAGTCATTCTCTGGTAGTCGGTGGGACAGCGTTATGATCAGCCRGTTCCCTCCCCAGCGCTGTTATTACCATGGAGGGAAGGAGGGGGTCCTCCATGAACTGAACCAAGATTAGTTACAATGTGGTACCATTGCAAAAAAAATGTGACATTCATGTCACCCTGACAGGGTTTTATGGGATTTCTTCGGGTCTGCAGTGAAACTGCTCAAATTAAAAGTGGACCACAAAGAGTAGAATCTGAACTATGCATTCCCATCCTACTTGTAACCACTTGGGGTCTGAAAACACGACTGGGCAGATCCGAGGCTAAATCTGAGACACTGTTCATTCAGGATGTGTAACTTTTCAAAAGGTTTTATGTGATTTTTCTGTATTTCACAAAACAGTTTTTTTCTTATCAGTTCCGAATCCCTACTGGTATGGAAAAGTAGGCTAAACCCGCTGTAGAACACAGGTATGGCAGGAAGCAGCATTTTGATACATAACCAACATACCTCATCTTTAAAAAAAAAAAAGTAAAATATTTTCAGGCATATTTTTGTACAGTTAAACTAAGGGAATGTACTTACTGTGCTTTCAGTGAGATTTTTTCCCAGGCACTTCTAGTTCTACCCGGTTTCATTTTAGTTTAGCACGCAAGGGTTAAAAAACAATATCAATTTGCATCTCAGCCTTGCGTTTATTTTAAGCTATGTATGTACAGAACTAGATCAGATTTGGGGCGTTTTTAAGGAGTTAAATTGCAATTGGGGAATATAGACCTCATTGCTGGTACTAGATTCAAGATTGTATATGTTCTGTAAAATAGTAAAGTTAGGAGTTTATGTATATCGGTGTGAATGGGTCCCAGATAGCAGGTGTGAAACTGCATTTTCTTGCATTTTATCATCTTAATGGCACATATTGTTTTCTTCATTATTTTGTGCAATATAGGCTACTCTTAAATGGATCATCTGCGTTACGTGTCGTCATGCTGAAGGCTGTATCTTGACAAAACTAAATAAATCAGCTGGAACTGGTTCAACTGAATTTGCATGTTTTGTTATGGGGACATATTTGACAAACATGAAATTGTAGAGCTTATTTGAGCAAGTGTAGCTGCTGTTTAAGGACAACTCCTCTAGTTTCAATGATCTCAAATAGCCTGTGATTGTTGTCTTCATTGAGTGTGAATAGGGCATTTTATTGTGAGACCTTCATATGCATGAGAAATACACTGATATGACACCTTAGATGCAGTGATGGTTAAACTTCAGCATACCAGGGCTCTACGCTGACCAATTTTTACAAGGAGCATGTGTGCACCTAAAGTTRAAAAATGTAGCCGCACACAAATACATTTAGGAGTTCAATGACAAATTTGACGTAATAAAAGCTGKAATCCTTAATTTTTCTWGGCAATTTAGRAATGTTCCCATTTATGACTTTGCAGGGTGGTARACTTTGCTCCTGAGAATATCCTTCAACTACAGGAAGCCAAAGAAGTACAGTATTCAGCGCCAAAGAGACTTAACTTGGTGAGTCAAAAATACTCTGGTCTCCACCTCCCCTCCTCTGATGTCAGCATGACCAACTGAGGTGGAATGATGACACTGTCTGCAACCCAAATGGCACCCTATTCCYTATAGTACACTGCTTTTGACSAGAGCCCTACAGTGGAGGTGTCATAATACCCATAAAACCTAGTGGTCAAAAAGGRTAATGGTTCCAAACATTTATTTTTCACGTAGAGGATTTTAGAAATACTTAATGGCTTTGTTTCGTGTAGGCTTACCCTGGCATGATGTTTTAATAACCATGTACATCTCAGACAAGGTGACTTTAATCMATATATTTGGCTCTATTTACTCTCAGATTCGAAAATTGCTAATTAGTATCCAAGTAGACGTACAAATCTGCAAGCTACTGCACGTCATCTCTATCTGACACCTTTGCCAACAGGTATTGTGTCAATTTAGAACTGTCACAAGACAGTTCACAGAATTGTCCATTTAAAGAAATGTAGCAAATGTATTAATTACTACATTTCGCTAAAAGATGGTTAATCCAGAGGTTCTTACCTTTGCCTYRATTCGTCAGTCTCRTCCAGATCATCCTGGCATTTGTACTTCTTTATGATAGCCACATTAGCAGCTAATTAGCATTTCATTTTGGGGGGTAAATACAGGCAAATACATTGATAARAGKCACCTTGTCCGAAAGAGATTTACATGGTTATCAAAACGAAACACCAGGGTAAGCCTACACAAAACACAGCCCTTATTTTAAATGTTTCTAAAAATCCCCTATGGGAAAAATGTATGGTAGSTTTTATGGGTATTATGACTCATAATGTGGTACRCTTTGGGGAGTAGAGTATGCAATATGGTGCCATTTTAAGAATGAAGACACTCTTCTTCACTGGTGATAGCTCTCTGTCACATTCGGTAGCAAAGCTCACTTCAAAACAGATAATCTAGGCCTAACTTTCACTCCGTTTTACCATTAATGCCATACCATTATCACTTGTTTCGAGCCGGATAGCCGATAACCTACAATTTGTATCCACACAGCCATTTAAGTGTAATTTACATTTACTTTACCATGATGAGAGACACAATTCAATCCTCACAGAGCCCCAAAATCCCAAAAGCTGCATATTCCTAGATGCAATTAGTGTGTGTATGGGGGTGTGTGGTCTCCCATTTATCAATGTATTACATCCACTACTTGCCATATTTTGGTGGCATCTTCACCTCTGGGTGACAGTAAAGACACYGGATGCATCCCAAWTGGCTCCCTATATAGGGCACTACTTTTGACCAGAACCTTATAGCTTCTAAACACATTCAAGCCATGAAAAGATAGTGTTGTCCAGTCCAATTCCATGGCCTTTTGATGGATATGAAAACAGGTACTTTTTCATAGTARCACAAGACTGACTGCAGTAGTCAACACGTGGGAACCAGGCCACTCTCATTTACATTTAAATTTAAGCATTTAAGCATCAAAAAGCATCAGGTATTCTCCAGCCTCCGCTCAGCTCCTTCCAAATTCTTATCCTATCCTCATCCTAGTACTTCAATATAAAACCAAAATTAGTTGTGTACTGTTTTGCTTATTGTGTCTAATTGCATCAACATACCGTCCATCCACWTAGCCGTTGATATAGTAGGTCTGCCAGCCCTATGCCCTGAAATGATAGATATAAATGAACACCCACAAATGTTTGGAGCAGTTTGAAAGGCTATASTAAGTGTATATGAAGGGATAGGACATATTGACTCAGTTTAACATGAGGATATCCCATTTGAATGTACAGTATGTTCAGAGTCTACAGTATATGCATACAGTGCATTCAGAAGGTATTCAGACCCCTTGACTTTTTCCCCATTTTGTTTACGTTGCAACCTTCTAAAAYTGATKAAATAGTTTTTYCCCCCCTCATCAATCTACACACAATACCCCATAATGACAAAGCAAAAACAGGTTTTTAGAMATTTCAGACCCTTCACTCAGTACTTTGTTGAAGCACCTTTGGCAGCGATTACAGCCTTGCGTCTTCTTGGGTATGACGCTACAAGCTTGGAACACCTGTATTTGGGGAGTTTCTCCCATTCTTCTCTGCAGATCCTCTCAAGCTCTGTCAGGTTGGATGGGGAGWGTCGCTGCACAGCTATTTTCAGGTATTTCCAGAGATGTTAGATCGGGTTCAAGTCCGGGCTCTGGCTGAAGGACATTCAGAGACTTGTCCCGAAGCCACTTCTGCGTTGTCTTGGCTGTGTTCTAAGGGTCGTGGTCCTGTTGGAAGGTGAACCTTCGCCCCAGTCTGAGTTCCTGAGCACTCTGGAGCAGGTTTTCTTCACGKACCTCTCTATACTTTGCTCCGTTTACCTGTCCCTCGATCCTGACTAGTCTCCCAGTCCCTGCCACTGAAAAACATTCCGACAGTATGATGCTGCCACCGCCATGCTTCACCGCAGGGATGGTGCCAGGTTTCCTCCAGAAGTGACACTTGACATTCAGGCCAAAGAGTTCAATCTTGGTTTCATCAGACCAGCGAATCTTGTTTCTCATGGTCTGAGAGTCCTTTAGATGCCTTTTGGCAAACTCCAAGCGGGCTGTCATGCCTTTTACTGAGGAGTGGCTTCTGTCTGGCCACTCTACCATAAAGGCCTGATTGGTGGAGTGCTGCAAAGATGGTTGTCCTTCTCRAATGTTCTCCCATCTCTACAGAGGAACTCTGGAGCTCTGTCAGAGTGACCATCGGGTTCTTGGTCACCTCCCTGACCAAGGCCCTTCTCCCCCGWTTGCTCAGTTTGGCCRGGCGGCCAGCTCTAGGAAGAGTCTTGGTGGTTCCAAACTTCTTCCATTTAATAATGGATGCCACTGTGTTCTTTKGGACCTTCAATGTTGCAGAAATGTGTCTGTACCCTTCCCCAGATCTTTGCCTCAACACMATCMTGTACCAGAGGTATATACGGACAATTCCTTCGACCTCATGGCTTGCTTTTTGCTCTGACATGCACTGTCAACTGTGGGACCTTATATAGAAAGGTTTGTGCCTTTCCAAATCATGTCCAATCAATTGAATTTACCACAGGTGGGCTCCAATCACGTTGTATAAACATCTCAAGGATGATCAATGGAAACAGGATSCACCCAAGTCCAATTTCAAGTTTCACAGCAAAGGGTCTGAATACTTATGTAAATACRTTGTTTTTAACAAAAATTATTWGCAAAAATGTCTAAACTTGTTTTCACATTGTCATTATGGGGTATTGTGTTTTGATTGATAAGGATTTATATTTATTTAATCAATTTTGGAATAAGGCTGTAACGGAGCAAAAGGATGAAAAAGTCAAGGGGTCTGAATACTTTTCGAAGGGACTGTATATGTGTATCAGCTCTAGCCTACCACACAATATGTGTTATTGTATGCCTCCTAAATTGAACCCTATTCTCTAATAGTACACCCTTTTTGACCATTTGGGAGTCATACTTTATATGTGCATTTGTATGTATCAGCTGTAGCACTACCACACAAGACGTGTGTGTGTGTTATTTCCTTTGGGTCAGAGTCCTTTGTGCTGCTTCTCTTATTGACATAAGATGCTCTTCCTGTTGGAGAAAAATTGCTGGCGAGGAGAGAGCAGATCTAGTAACMCACAGAACTTCAAGAAAGAACGGCTTGAAATCATTAGCAAACACCGCACACAGATGAAGCTCAAGGCTCTTACTCTCCTAATGTTGTTTAGAAAATCTACGCTTGGCTTGATTTTTATTTAGTGGAGAGAGGCTAGAGAGGGCTTGTTCAGCCTTGTTGCAAATGTATTACATTGTGGACTAATTGTTGTTTATGTGATGTATTTATTTGCAATTTTACAGCTGTCCTTCCTGCTCCTGCAACACTTAGTTCTGCCCCCGTCCCATATGGGCTGTGTACCAAATGACACCCTATTCCATATTTAGTKCACTAGTTTTGACCAGGGTTCTATAGAGGAATATGGTGCCATTTGGGACACAGACATGGACTGTGATTTGTCCCACACACACCAGCAGAACACAATGATATGAAAATAATTTGTTTCTTGTGGTGTGGCTGTGGCCGCATGCGTCTTCAGAACAAATGGAACAGAATATAGTMTCATGGATCAGGGAAAGAGTTTATCTATTTAATCTATTATGATCTGTATTATGTTAATAATCCTCATCGGTTAGGCCAGAGATGGGCAACTTTGATGRGGGTGGAGGCCACAGAAAATCTGAATTCATGATGAGGAGCCGCAGTTACTCCCCCTCCTTAATTTCGTGCAATTTTACACATTTTGCCATGGGGTGTAGAGAATATGTAGCAATTTTATAACTAATTTCATGCAAATTTGTACATTTTCGTGTTCATTTCGTGCAATTCTACTCATTTTGCCATGGGACGGAGAGAAAAATGAGCAGTTTTCAGCTAATTTCCTTMAATTCTATTCATTTTGCCATAGGGTGGAGAGAAATGTTAGCAGTTTTTAATATTCTATCTGAGTTGACTAACAAAATAATGGGGGCCCCCTGGGCTCTAATTCGACCTTGATTACTACAAATTTAGATAGCTGGCGACTAGACTAATTTACTCATCTAAAAAATGTTAGCTGACATGGCCTAAATGAGTGACTTATGACATAACAAGAGAAAAACTGTTGATGCACAACCAAATTTCTAAATTGTACCTTGTGTATTCCACTACTCTACCTCGCAACAGTAAGTTGAGACCCTAACTGAGTTTTATWATTTATAATTTAGTTATTTTGGGGAAATTGATCCACGTGCCAGTTCCCCATCCCTGAGTTAGGTCTACCGGTGCTCTTCCAACCAATGTACAGTGATGCCTGAATTTCAAACCAAACTAAATTATCCCTACATTGGATTGTCGAACCAGTCTCCCTGCCTGACCAGTGGTCCATACCGATTGTATAACAGCTTACCAGCCCAGGGTCGTATTCATTAGTGCATACCGTAGCAAAACATTTAGCAATGGAAAASAAAAATGTATGTTTGTTATTGGACAAGCTCAGGTAGTCCTTCCCTGTTTCAGTCTGTTTTCTTCCTTTTGGTCCAAATGAATATGACCAAGCTCACTCCTTCCTTTGCCACATATGAGGAACGTCACTATCTTGCCTGCCACCAAGATGCAAGGGTTTGATTATACAGTCCCTGTTCTGTTCATGGAGAGCAGTGCTATGTGTCACCATTCAGTGTACTCAAAGATCCTTGCACAGCCCCTTTTCTTCTTTTACCGTCTTTAGACTGCTGTACATAAAGTTCTATAATAAACTGTGTTGTGTTGCTTTACAATGTGCAATGCTTGTAATTGAGGAAGCTTGATGATATGATACTTTATCTCCTCCAACGGCATTATCTTTTCCGGGTAAGCAGCAAAAGAAGCAAAGACGAATAGGCTAAACAGTAGAGGATAAAACCTTTATTTTGTATTGTTATATAACACCTCCTTCCATGTGGCTATCCTCAGAACCACTACCAAAGGGAATGTTATTTTGACTTGGCCAGTGAACTCCCCATTGAAATTCATTTAAAATCTAATACATGCCCAATTCCACTGTGTGCACACGGCAAGGCAACCATTGTAATTCTCATTATGTGGCTCCCCCCTCTCACCATTCCTTAGGTTGCCCAGGTTACCCTGTCAGAGCGAGTGGCTCAACTACTCCCCAGTTGCATCAGCACTCAGTAGTGACTCCCAAATGGCACCATATTCATAGTGCACTACTTTGACCAGGGCCTGGTCAAAAGCGGTGTACTATATAGGGAATAGGATGCCATTTGGGACACAAGCAGTGTTAGTCAGTGGCTCTAATTTGAAAGTCGATCTGGTGCTGTGGCTCGCTGCATGATTAGCACAGGAAGCTGAGTGTGCTACAGGGGTTCATTGTGATGAATGCAAGACTCAGGCCTTCAGGGGGTTTAGTCCCTAAAAGAAGTGACCTCTGTCTCCAACCACACCAMGGTTACGTTYCAAATGGCACCCTATTCCCTTTATAGTGCACTACTTTTGACCAGGGTCCTCATTTATGAACTTTGCGTTTGTACAAAATATGCGTCAAAACACGTGCGCCAGTTTTCACGCAAAAGTTGGCATTTATAAAAACGAAACTTGAGAATGTGCTTATCCTCCCGCAAACTTTAGACCATGTGTACGCACTGTTTCTAGTGGTTGACGTATTGCATTGCAAGAAAGCAATTGCCAAGTAGTAGCCTTGTGATGACACTCTTAATCATAACAATAAAACAGGTAGCTAGAATATTGATGACACTTATTCATAACAATAACAGGTAAAATAAAATATGATGACACTTATTCATAACAATAAAACAGGTAGCTAAATATATGACACTTATTCATAACAATAAAACAGGTCTAAATATATGACACTCTTATTCATAACAATAAAACAGGTAGCTAAATATATTGACACTCTTATTCATAACATAAAACAGGTAGCTAAATATATGACACTCTTATTCATAACAATAAAACAGGTAGCTAAATATATGATGACACTTATTCATAACAATAAAACAGGTAGCTAAATATATGATGACACTTATTCATAACAATAAAAACAGTAAATAAATATATATGACACTTATTCATAACATAACAGGTAGCTAAATATATGATGACACT
Source organism: Salvelinus sp. IW2-2015 (assembly GCF_002910315.2). Classification (NCBI taxonomy): domain Eukaryota; kingdom Metazoa; phylum Chordata; class Actinopteri; order Salmoniformes; family Salmonidae; genus Salvelinus; species Salvelinus sp. IW2-2015. Next base: position 217,071 of record NW_019942640.1, read on the forward strand.
TATCATAACAATAAAACAGGTAGCTAAATATATGATGACACTTATTCATAACAAAAAAAGTAAATATATATGATGACACTTATTCATAACATAAAGGTAGCTAAATATATCATGACACTTATTCATAACAATAAAACAGGTAGCTAAATATATCATGACACTTATTCATAACAATAAAACAGGTAGCTAAATATATCATGACACTTATTATAACAATAAACAGGTAGGTAAATATTTGTTAACACTCTTATTCATACAATAAAACAGGTAGGTAAATATTGTTAACACTCTTATTCATAACAATAAAACAGGTAGGTAATATTTGTTACCACTCTTATTCAAACAATAAAACCAGAGTCGAGGTAAATATTTTTGTTAACACTCTTATTCATAACAATAAACAGGTAGCTAAATATGATAACAAGATGCAATCATTTATCATAAGTAAGAACAGCTAAAATCGATTTATTTTATCTTTGCATTCTAAAATGATTAGAAATAGGTATCTATTTCCTATATTTATTTCATTTCCATGATCATTGCAAAATACATTCCTCACCTTTTCTGACTGTGATGGTTTCATACTTGCGAATTAGTTAGGATAGGTTAGGATAGTTAGGATAGGCTACCATTTGTCCCATCTCTCATTTAACTGGACCGTCTTCCCAGTTGCCGAGTAAATAGATAAGCTATTTCAAGTATTTTGCTTCATGCAATCCGATCCAAAGCGCAGTTTATAAACATAATATATCATACATACAGTGCTTTCATGAAGTGTTCACAACCCTTGACTTTTTCCACATTTTGTTTTGTTACAAAGTGGGATTAAACTGGATATAATTGTCATGTTTTGACAACGATCAAAAATACTCTGTAAATACTCTGTAATGTCAAAGTGGAAGAAAAATTATAACATTTGTAAAAATATATAACTAATATATCTTGTTTACATAAGTAGATGTCAATACATGTCAGAATCACCTTTGGCAGCAATTACAGCTGTTAGTATTTTTGTGCAAGTCTCTAAGAGCTTTCCAGACCTGGATTGTGCAACATTTGCCCATTATTCTCAAAAAAATTATTCAAAGTCTGTCAAATTGGTTGTTGATCATTGCTAGACAACCATTTTCAGGTTTTTACCAAAGATTTTCAAACAGATTTAAGTCGAAACTGTAACTCGGCCACTCAGGAACATTCTCTGTCTTCTTGGTTAACAACTCCGGTGTAGAGTTGGCCTTGTGCTTTAGGTTATTGTCCTGCTGAAAGGTGAATTCATCTCCCAGTGTCTGTTGGAAAGCATACTGAACCAGGTTTTTCTCTAGGAAAACTCCCCGGTCCTTAACGATTATAAGCATACCCATAACATGATGCAGCCACCACTATGCTTGAAATCATGGAAAGTGGTAGTCAGTAATGTGTTGTATTGGATTTGACCCAAACAGGAATAAAAGCTAATTGCTTTGCCACATTTTTGCAGTATTACTTTAGTTCCTTGTTGCAAACAGGATGCATGTTTYTAATATTTGTATTCTGTACAGGCCTCCTTCTTTTCACTCTGTAAATTAGGTTAGTATTGTGGAGTAACTACAATGTTGTTGATCCATCCTCAGTTTTCTCCTATCACAGCCATTCAACTCTGTAATTGTTTTAAARTCACCATTGGCCTCATGGTGAAATCCCTGAGYGGTTTCCTTCCTCTCCGGCAACTGAGTTAGGAAGGACACCTGTATCTTTGTAGTGACTGAGTTTATTGATACACCATCCAAAGTGTAATGAATAACTTACTAACCATGCTCAAAGGTATATTCAAAGGGATATTCAATTTCTGCTTTTTTATTTTTTCCAATCTACCAATAGGTGCCCTTCTTTGCAAAGCATTGGAAAACCTCYCTGGTCTTTGTGGTTGAATCTGTGTTTGAAATTCACTGCTCGACTGAGGGACCCTACAGATAATTGTATATGTGGGATACAGAGATGAGGTAGTCATTAAAAAATCATGTTAAACACTATTATTGGACACAGATTAAGCCCATGCAATTTATTATGTGACTTGTTAAGCAAATGTTTCCTCCTGAACTGATTTAGGCTTGTCATAACAAAGGGGTTGAATACTTATTGAGTCAATTTCAGCTTTTCAGCTTTTCATTTTTTATTAATTAGTAAAAAATTCCAAAAACAGAATTCCCATTTGACATTATGGAGTATTGTGTGTATGACAGTGACAAAAAAAATCTACATTTAATCGATTTTAAATTCAGGCTGTAATTTTTGTTGTTTTTGAAAAAGTCAAAGGGTCTGCATACTTTCTGAATGCACTGTACATCATAACGATTGCAGAATAAATTCCTCATATTTTATGGCCATGATGAGTTCATATTCCCGAAGTAGCCATAAAACAAATTACCATGCGCATCTCTCATTTAATTGGGCCTATTAGATAGGCTATTATAATTTCAAGTTKTTGCTCWCCTTGCTCTGAGAAAGKGAGGATGGTTTATAACATACAGTAGAATTTAACAGGTGAATGTTCAGACAGTTGATATTTTGCAGTGAAGTGTGTAGACTACTACCACTGTAAGTATAGCCTACTCGAGTAAAAAAAAAATATACGAGTAGACAATGCTTTAGAATTTGTGGGTAATGTAGCCTATTTCGCTTCGGGAAAAAAGTAAATTCAAATTCAAGTGATTTGTTGATAGGTCAACAACAATTTGCAAATGTTTTTGTATTTCAGAAGCGGTCAGATAGGCTACAGCAAATGTTACTGCAAAAGAAAACATTCTGCCAACACCTCCAAAGACATTTGATCAAGTTCACCATTGCTATTTCCTTTAGATACTGTGTTGGCCTAATTCCAATACTTCCGAAGTATACACCAAATAAGGGCGTTATTGTCACCATAAATGGTGAATGATGGCCATTTTTCAGGCAGAGTTATGATGCTCGTTCACGCATGCAYAGTTTTATGACAGGTTTGATTTATAATGGGAAACATGCGTATGCCAAGTTTATAAATCTCAATATTTTTGTGCATGTGCAGTCTTTTCAGAAATGGCACATGCAGATATTTAGTGTAAAATATACACAAAGGTTATATTTGAGGCCCCAGAGCCCTATGGGCCCTGGTCAAAGGTAGTACACTATATAGGAAATAGGGTGCCATTTGGGACACACAAATGTGCCTTCCAGAATCCAGACCAACCACGGTCCGAAATGAGGTTCCTCTGCAATGCATGTTTGTCTGGATTATTACACTGTGTTTAATTCATAATCTTATAATCTGTGTTTAATATCATGATCTCCTCAGGTTTAGATGTCCCTGCCTGTCAGAAACATCTAAGACAAATCTAAGATGGCTCAGTTAAATATGCCCCCTTTGGTCTTCCTCTTAACTCTGTCACTGGTTGAATACTAAATAACACCCTAGGGCTCTGGTCAGAAGTAATGCACTATGTAGGTAAAGGGTGTCATTTCGGACGCAGTCATTATAGAGAAGTTGAGCTGAGGAACGACCATTACGACTGTTCTAAGGGATGTCAAGACTATTCATAGGCACTTTTTCCATCAAATGACTTTGTTGTTGTTGTAATGTGATTTCTTTTAAAGTCTTTTGAAGTCAGGAAGTAACATTTAAGGAGAAAGGACAGATCATTACGAGGGTTTTTAGAGGTTCATGGAAAACAAAACAAATCACTAATTGCGCAGACTTTTATTATATTAGGAACTAATTTGATTTGAGTGGTTATTTATCCGAAGGGACTTACAGTAAATGTACATACTCAGCATACTATATGTGGCCCATGGTGGGAATCGAACTTACAAACCCTTGATATTGCTAAACCTATCTTCCTTTCTTTCCTTTCTCACTTGTGTTTGGTTCAAATTAGGTTTTATTATGAACTAATTTGGCTTTAATGGTTATATGCAAATATTCAGCATACTATGTGGCCCATGGGGGAATTGAATTTACAAACCTTGGTGATACCAACACTATCTTCTCTATGTGTTTTAGTTCAAATGAGGTATGGTTTGTTGTTGTTGTAAACTCTTGCCATGTAGCTCTAAAACTCTGAAATAAGCAGATTTGCGGGTCGGTATCTGAGGGAGTTTATCCCACAGTTGGGAGTTCTTACCCCAGGCCCCAGCTCAGACCCCCTCGTTAACAGAGTACCTAATGGCATCCTATTCCCTTTATAGTGGCCCATGGGCTCTGGTCAAGAGTAGTGCACTATATAGGGAGCAATTTAGGACACACTTTATGTTTGGTTTGGTTCTCATTGGCTTCCTTCTTTTTAAAAAACGTATCCAGAGTGACTTACAGTAGTGAGTGCATACATGTTCTTATTTGTTTGTACTTGTCCCCCGTGGGAATCGAACCCACAACCCTGCAAGTGTCAAGCTCTACCAACTGAGCCACACATGCTACCATGTTTATGTGTCTGTACTGTATGCATATGTCTACCAGAGATATGCCCCCCAAAAAACATATCCGTTTCTCAKAGTAACAATAAAGTAATCTTCTTCTTCTACCACAGATTCATCAGCTTGACAACAAAACAACAAGCAAAGCTGCTCCAGCGAAGCCATGGTGCTGCACAGTGGAGCAAGTGAGTACCTGCCATAAGCTAGGGGCCATGGCCAACAGTTTTCCACGCCTGTGAAGGTGGTCTTTAGGGGACAGATGAACAGACATAGAGACACCCCAGACAGCAGACATCTTTAATGTTGGTTATGTGATACATACATGTGCTAACAGAATCCCTGATTGCATGTGATCAAACCAAACTGGGCCTTCCGTCTCAAGCCTGAAATTATGTCCATAACTCATGGAGGCACCTGCTGCTAGGATGCAGGTGGGGATTCACAACAACAGGATGTTTTAGTAGTTMAATTCAAGCCTCAAGCAACTATAGCAGTCAAAGGTGTGTCCCCAAAATGTTTTAAAAGGAGCTCCACTTSACTCCCTCGTGCTCTAGGAGAAGTGGAGGGAGAATGATTCCCAAATTGCACTTTATCTCTTATAAAGTGCACTGGACAAAATKAGTGTACTCTCTAGTGATAGGGTACAATTTGGGAAGCAGTCTGAGGCTCTCTGTCCTTAATATCCAAAACCAAAGTAGTGTAAAATGGTTTAATCATTAATAAACCCCCTTTGTTATGKTGAGTTCTTAATTAAGAAACTGGGTAATCCAGCAAATCACATCTGACTGAGTGTGTGGGCGGGCTGGCTAGTTAGAGACTGGCTTCATCCCAAATGCCACCCTATTCCCTATAATAGTGCACTAGTTTTTCCCGGGCTCTGGTCAAACGTAGTGCACTACATAGGGAATAKGGTGCCATTTCAGATGTATGCACTGTACCCGGCATGTACGATTTACCATAAACCTTGTTTTTACTAAGTTGGCCAGTTTTAAAGACCAGGGCACGCCAAACAAATCCCCAATACAAAAGGCTCTTAATAGAGACACCACACTTTCTCATCCGCTTTCCTCAAGTACCTCAGCCCAGTTAATTKCTGTGCATTTAAAACAATTTAGTCCCGTTGTGACAGAGCCTAGCTCACTGATGAAAAGCTAAGACCTGCATTTACCCACCTGCCTTTTGACAAGGCTCCATGTAGTCACTCCACTTAAACTGAGTCCCAAATACAGGGGTTAAAGTTCTCCGTCACTGCGATGGATTACCGYCATATGGATGACGCATGAGGTTTGAATAAATAAATWAATATTTACAGWACCAGTCAAACGTTTGGACACACCTTCTCATTCCAGGGTTTTTCTTTATTTGTACTATTTTCTACATTGTAGAATAATAGTGAAGACATCAAAACTGTTAAATTACACATATGGAATCATGTAGTAACCAAAAAAGTGCTAAACAAATCAAAATATATTTTATATTTCAGATTTTTCAAAGTAGCGACCCTTTGCCTTGCTACATTACGGAGACGTAATTTATAGATCGGCAGGTAACGGTGCTCTCAAGCGGCTAGATGTTCTTTACCATTYGACCGTCAGATTTGCCACCAATGCTCCTTGTAGGACACATCACTGCACTCTATACTCCTCTGTAAACTGGTCATCTCTGTATACCTGTCGCAAGACCCGCTGGTTGATTCTTATTTATTAAACCTCTTAGGCCTCACTCCCCTATCTGAGATATCTACTGCAGCCCTCATCCTCCACATACAACACCCGTTCTGCCAGTCACATTCTGTTAAGGTCCCCAAAGCACACACGTCCCTGCGTCGTCTTTTCAGTTCGCTGCAGCTAGCGACTGGAACGAGCTGCAACAAACACTCAAACTGAACAGTTTTATCTCAACCTCTTCATTCAAAGACTCAATCATGGACACTCTTACTGACAGTTGTGGYTGCTTTGTGTGATGTATTGTTGTCTCTACCTTCTTGCCCATTGTGCTGTTGTCTATGCCCAATAATGTTTGTACCCTGGTTTGTGCTGCTACCATGTTTTGCTGCTGCCATGTTGTATTGCTACCATGTTGTTGTCATGTTGTGTTGCTACCATGCTGTGTTGTCATGTGTTGCTGTCATGCTATGTTGTTTTCTTAGGTCTCTCTTTATGTAGTGTTGTGTTGTCTCACTTGTCGTGATGTGTGTTTTGTMCTATATTTTTATTTAATTTATTTAGATYTTGATTCCCAGCCCCCGTCCCMGCAGGAGGCATTTTGCCTTTTGGTAGGTCGTCATTGTAAATAAGAATTTGTTCTTAACTGACTTGCCTAGTTAAATAAAGTTTAAATACAATTCAATTTAAAAAATGCCTTGATGACAGCTTTGCAAACTCTTGGCATTCTCTCAACCAGCTTCACCTGGAATGCTTTTCCAACCGTCTTGAAGGAGTTCCCACATATGCTGAGCCCTTGTTGGCTGCTTTTCCTTCACTCTGCGGTCCAACTCATCCTAAACCATCTCAATTGGGTTGAGGTTGGGTGATTGTGGAGACCAGGTCATCTGATGCAGCACTTCATCACTCTCCTTCTTGGTCAAATAGCCCTTACACAGCCTGGAGGTGTGTTGGGTCATTGTCCTGTTGAAAAACAAATTATAGTCCCACTAGGTGCAAACCACATGGGAGGGCGTATCGCTGCAGAGTGCTGTGGTATCCATGCTGGTTAACTGTGCCTTGCAGTCTAAATCTAAATCACTGACAGTGTTACCAGCAAAGCACCCCCACACCATCCCACCTCCTCCTCCATGCTTCACGGTGGGAACCACACATGCGGAGATCATCCATTCACCTACTCTGCGTCTCACAAAGACGGTTATTGGTTGGAACCAATAATAAAACATTTGTACTCATCAAACCAAGGACAGATTTCCACCGGTCTAATGTCCATTGCTCGTATTTCTTGGCCCAAGCAAGTCTCTTCTTCTTGTTTCTATCCTTTAGTAGTGGTTTCTTTGCAGCAATTTGACCATGAAGCCTGCTTCACGCAGTCTCCTCTGAAACAGTTATATTGAGATGTGTCTGTTACTTGATCTCTGTGAAGCATTTATTTGGGATGCAATTTCTGAGTCTGTAACTCTAATGACTTATCCTCGGTAGCAGAGGTAAGTCTGGTATTCTTTTCTGTGGCGGTCCTCATGGAACGTTCATCATAGCGCTTGATGGTTTTTTGCGACTGCACTTGAAGACACTTTCAAGTTCTTGATTTTCCTTCTTGACTGACCTTTATGTCTTAAAGTAATGATGGACTGTCATTTCTCTTTGCTTATTTGCCATAATATGGACTTGGTCTTTTACCAAATAGGGCTATCTTCTGTATACCCCCCTACCTTGTCACAACACAACTGATTGGCTCAAAAGCATTAAGAAGGAAAGAAATTCCACAAATTAACAAGGCACACCTGTTAATTGMAATGCATTCCACTACCTCACGAAGCTGGTTGAGAGAATGCCAAGAGGTGTGCAAAGCTGTCATCAAGGCAAAGRGTGGCTACTTTGAAGAATCTGAAATATAAAATGTATTTTGATTTGTTTAACACTGTTTGGGTTATTTCATAGTTTTGTTGTCTTCCCTATTATTCTACAGTGTAGAAAATAGTAGAAATAAAGAAAAACCCTTGCACGAGTAGGTGTGTCCGAGCTTATGACTGGTACTGTATATTTTTTTCAAATATCAAAAGCAGGGTACTGTCAGTAATATGGTGCCATTTGGGACGCACACTTAGACATACTGTGTCATTAACAAGGAACCAGATTTGCATATTTCTCAGGCTTTTCCTTTTGCCATTCTGACATGGTGCTAATTGCAGGGGCAAATGTTAGCTAGGCTAATGGACAGATGAGTCAGACTTAAGTCAGACTCAAACACAAGGGCCTAAATGAAGAATATGTCACGACAAGGCGTACATACAAGGAACTGTATTGGGCCTGGACACACATCTTTGTGTGGTAAACAGACATCACATGCACAAGGCTCACATTCAGTTTTTTTTAAGGCTACAATGATTGAAGACTTTGGATATGGAACCCTAGCTGTGAATGTTTTGAGTGGAGAGGGGAGGAGAAGAGCTGAGCGGGTAGGAGAGATGAAAGGAGAACAGAGGAGAGGAGCAGAGAGGAGATGAAAGCAAAGGAGATCAAAGGGGAGATTAAATGAGAGGAGCGGAGAGGAGAGCAGATGAGCAAAGAGGAGAGGAGCGGCGATGAGATGAAACGAGAGGAGAGGAGTTGAGATGAGAGGAGCGGAGATGAGATGAAACGACAGGAGAGCAGATGAAATGAGAGGAGCGGAGAGGAGATGAAACAAGAGGAGAGCAGATGAGAGGAGAGGAGTGAAGATGAGATGAAACGAGAGGGGAGCAGATGAAACGAGAGGAGGAGCAGAGATGGGAGGAAATGAAAGGCAAGCAGATGAAACGAGAGGAGAGCGGAGAGAAGAGGAGCACTTTAGGGTTCAGGACAGGTATTTATCTTTATTGACATGACACGGCTGCACTTCACGATGCTGCAGAAATGGTAAATCAATGATTGTGTATCACGTCTAACCTTGTCCTGGCGGCAGACGGGCCAGACTTCACTCCCATTAAGTCTCATTGTAGCTGTGTTAAAATGGCTGCCTAATGGAATGTCATGAGTTGTGGGGAGATTTAATAGGCTAGACTCGCAAGGGTATTCAACTCTTACCCTACGAGGTCCGGAGCCTATTGGTTTTCTGTTCTACCTGATAATTAATTGCACCCATCTGGTGTCCCAGGTCTAAATCAGTCCCTGATTAGAGGGGGACAATGAAAAAAAAATGCAGTGGAACTGGCATCTAGGTCCAGAGTTGAGTTTGAGGGGGCTAGAGGATTAATCAGATTCCACTTATACGATAGATAGATGCCGTCCATGAGGTCATATTGTAAGGTGTCTAACTGCTCCAGTGTTACAGGTTTTGGTTTTTCCATTTATGTTTTGAGGTTGGACTCTAGCACGTATAGCTCATTAGCACGTAGGTCGCACCAATTGGTTTCACCTTGTTAGTCAGTATGTGTTACACCTGTGCTGGTTGCCGTCTCATTAGTGGGAAGGCGTTTCACCTGTGCTGGCCCAGGTGCTATTTAAGAGTGGATGGCCCGGTGTTCATGTTGTCTGGATAGATGTGGAGGGTTAACACCTTTAGTTGGTGCGCCCTAATCCTTTGTCTGATTTCCTTTTGCTTTCTGTCTTTAAGTTTGGTGAGGGTTTTTCTTTTGCTTTGCCTGTTCTTAGTAAATTAGCAAATTTAGTGGGCGTTCATGGTGGGTGTCTTTTAGGTCTCAGTTGTTGCTGTGCAACTTTCAGTGGACACCTCCATGAGTGTCTTTTAGAACCCCTCCTAAAACCCCACCTGTTTAGTTTTGGTTGTTGGTCAGTCAGTCTTTGTTAGTTCCCCCTTCTGTTTAATTGACGTTCTTTTGTTTTCTTGCTGGGGAACGTAATGTCCAGGATTTATTATTGTGTGAATGTGTTAGACAAGTGGGTCCACTGTATGACACTATCTGTAGCTGAAGGGATGCCATCTTTAATTAACTCTTAAGGATCGGACCCTTTCAATTTTCGCCTAAAATGACATGACCAGATCTAACTGCCTGAAGCAAGGATATGCATATTTCTGATACCATTTGAAAGGAAACACTTTGAAGTTTGTGGAAATGTGAAATGAATGTAGGAGAATATAACACAGATCTGGTCAAATATAATATTTTTTAATTCTACCTTTATTTAATTAGGCAAGTCAGTTGAAACAAATTCTTATTTTCAATGACGGCCTAGGAACAGTGGGTGAACTGCCTTGTTCAGTGGCAGAACGACAGATTTTTACCTTGTCAGCTCGGGGATTCAATCTTGCAACCTTTCGGTTACTTGTCCAACACTCTAACCACTAGGCTACCTTCCGCCCCAATACAACACAAAGAAGAAAAGCATGTGTTTTTTTGTACCATTTTTTAAATGCAAGAGAAAGGCCATAATGTATTATTCCAGCCCAGGTGCAAAGTTTTAGACTGATTCAAGGAACCATTGCATTTCTGTTCAAAATTTTGTATCAAGACTGACCAAATGTGCCTAATTGGTTAATTAATAAATGTTCAAGTTCATAACTGTTTACTCTCCTCAAACAATAGCATGGTATTCTTTCACTGTAATAGCTACTGTAAATTGGACAGTGCAGTTAGATTAACAAGAATTKAAGYTTTCTGCCAATATCAGATATGTCTATGTCCTGGGAAATGTTCTTGTTACTTACAACCTCATGCTAATCGCATTAGCCTACGTTAGCTCAACTGCCCCTGTAGAGGTTTTAAAGGGAAGTCCACTCAAAGTCTTTTGGTATTTGTTTCATTAGTCCACTGTTGACAGTGCCAAAAATGTGCATCATACTATGACACTTTCTATATTTAAACATTTCTATATCTTAACTTGTTTGTTGACATGCAAATAAAGTAGACTAATGGTACAAATACCAAAGGCTATTTATGAGTGGAATTTTCCTTAAAGAATGGATGATAGAAGCTACACTTTGAACAGGGCCCAAGTAGCTTGTAAGGAGGCTAGGTTKTGCTCCTAAATTTGCTGAGTGGAAGCGTACCAACTCAGCCAGTGCTATACAGGTTCTTTGGGACGTCGCTACTCTAACCTTAACCCTTACCCTAACAATAAACCATACCTAACCCTAATCGTAACCATTAACGTRACCATTTTAAATTTCAACTTCAATGGGGTAGGGACGTCCCAGGAATACCTGATAGCACGGCCCATATTAACTCCACCCTGACATCTCCTGAAAACGGACTCCATGTCAGAGGATGTGTTAGGAACAATTCCAGATGGGGGTTAAAAGGACACTGGGCAAGGAAGAGTGCAGGAAAGATCATTGCCGACCCCTCCCACCCCGTCAATCATGACCAAAACCTACCGTCACCTGAACAGTTTCTTTCCCTGGGCTGTGGCCCTCACCAATTGGCCATCTGGTACTTAGAGACTGAAGGACTATGCAATCTATGCTGCACACTGCATCAAGCCATCTCTGAACTGTACACAAAATAAGCTGCACTATACTGCATTGCACTCTGTTCATCTCTCTGTAGATTTAGATATATTCATACTGATACTGTGTAATTACCCACCCACTGTATATCAACTGTATACCCACTGTATATCAACTGTATACCCACTGTATATCAACTGTATACCCACTGTACATCAATGTAATACCAACTGTATATCACACTGTACAATACCCACTGTATATCAACTGTATATCACTGTAACATCAAACTGTGTACCGGCACTGTAATAGTCAACTGGGTACCCACGTGTATACATCAACTGTATATCCCACTTGTATATCAACTGTATACCCACTGTACATCAACTGGTATACCTACTGTATATCACAACTGTAATACGCGCCACGATGTATAGATCAGACATGGTATACCCACTTGTATATAAACTGATATAACCCCACTGTACATACAACTGTATACCACTGTACATCAACCGTGACCCACTGATATCACTCAACCGTGATAACCCACTGTATATCAACTGTGTACCCACTGTATATCAACTGTGTACCCACTGTATATCACTGTATACCCACATGGTATATCCAACTGTGTACCGCTGTATATCAACTGTTACCGCTGTATACCCACTGTATATTCAAGTTACTGTATACACACTGTATATCAACTGTATACCCATGTATATCACTTGATACCCACTGTATATCCAACTGTGTACCCACTGTATATTGCAACACTGCTATACCCACTGTACATCAAACCTGTATACCCACTGTATACAACTGTATACCGGCACTGTATAATCAAACTGTTACCCACTGTATTATCACTGTATAACCCCACTGTATATCATCAACTGTATACCCACTGTAATAATCAACTGTATTCACCCGCATGTATATCAACTGTATACCCACTGTATCAACTGTGTACCCGCTGTAATATCAAACTGTAATACCCACTGTATATCAAGCCGTATACCCACTGTATATCAACTGTGTACCCACTGTATATCAACTGTGTTCCCACTGTATATCAACTGTTCCACTGTATATCAACTGTGTACCCACTATATATCAACTGTATACCCAGTGTATATCAACTGTATACCCACTGTATATCAACTGTATACTCAGTGTATATCAACCGTATCCCACTGTATACCCACTGTATATCAACTGTATACCCACTGTATATCAACTGTATATCGCTCATCTCTCTTAGCAGCGCTATGCTCTCTCTACCTAGTTGTAGATAATGTAAGTTAACTTTGTTTAAACTCCGCTGTTTGTATTCTGTCTCTAAATGTTGTCTAGTACCATATTACCAAGTAATATTCTGAGTATGTGCAAATGTAGTTGGCGAATATTGGTGATTCTGATTCTGACACGCCTGGGCTACGTCCCAAATGCCACTATATTCCCTTTATAATGCATTACCTTTGACCGGGGCATATGCGGCTCTGGTCAAGAGTAGTGCACTTTAAAGGGAATAGTGAGCCATTTGGGATGTAGCCCCTCTCCAATGCCGTGCACACAGACGGCCACTATGCTATTCTGTTACAAAGAGGTACAAGGCTGCACCTCGGCTTCTCATTAGGTAAGATGTGTGTTTTTCTACGTATATCACCCGTTTCCATCTGTGGTACTCCTCATAGTTCATGGAAAYCATATTTCAAKAGATAAAATATATAATTTTGGCCTGTACATGTTTGTAATAGTCACTAAACTTTTTTTTTTTCCTTTGCAGGTTGTAGGATCCCGGACCAACAAAGACACCAGAGAGTCGGAGGGAAGAATTTCTCCTTGTGCTGATATGTGAAATGTTATGTATGAATGGATTATCATGCACCTAGCTAGTGTATGCCTGGCACACAATGATAACAATTTACCACTAAAAGTAACAATCTCGATGTTGATTATGKGAAGTTGAATCGTCATGCAATTGTGAACCTCAAATGTGCTTTGCGCCGTGTTTATTTTCAAACTCTTAATACCGTATCTCACTGTAATTGTAACAGACCTTGCCCGATCAAATCATGCTTTAGTTGATTTGATCCAATCTGATCCAAAATGGCCACAGGGCTGCTGTTTGCCATATCCATATGTAGTGTTGGCGRTGGCACTATTGTTATGATAGCCTGAGCAGCTCCAGAAGGGTCACACTGGTTTCCTGAGGACTCTTCCTGTTGAGTCAGACCTCACCTGCACTGCTACATTACAGCTCACCAGGCTCCTCGTCTCCTTGTGTCACCGTCCCACTGCCCTCAACACACACACACACACAACACACACACACACACACACACACACACACACACACACACACACACACACACACACACACACACACACACCACACACACACACACACACACACACCCAGACCAGACCAGACACCTTTACCACCACCACTACCCTCTCTCTAGGCAGAAAAAGGATCAGCCAGTCTTTCTGTCACTTCCTGCTGATTGTGAGTGCAGATAAGACAGACAGATCAGAGCAAGATGCTGGCTTTCCACCAAGGTCTTTCATTGCATCTAGACATGTAGAACATGTGTTGGTTTTTGGCGCTCTCCTTTTTGTACTGTGATCCCAAAAGGGTAATCTTTATGCATGTTTTTTGTTTACCTGTAAATAATCTAACCAWACTATTTACTTTGCGGAAGATAGTGTATGGTTTGTAATTATAAAAAAATCAGGGTTGGGGAGTAACTGATTACATGTAATCTGATTACAAAAAAACKGTGACTTTACTCGGTTACGTTACCAGCTAAAATATTATTATTACAGATAACCAGATGACAACTTTTAAATTCAGAAAGGATGTTTCTGAAAAAAATACATTATGACACCGTTCTTAGGAGGGAAGAACATGTGATCTCAGGCCCTCCAGGCTCACCACAAAGGAGCAATTTAAAAACAGAAAAGGGCTTCCTCCCTGTTTTCACCCGCATCCCAAATCAGAAGTTTAATTTTTGTTTTGATGTGCACCGTCGAGTGTGAACACTGCTTTCAGRTGAACAAATGTGTTTCTGAGAATGCTTGAAATTCACTGCAGGGAAGAAAGTGATGATGGTTGTCTAGTATAGAATGGTTTCAATAAACAATCGCAGTTTGTTGAACACAAGACAGGCATCTGCTTTTCAATTATGTCAATACTTACAAAGAACACCGCTCTCTCTCCAGTCCTTTTGAAGCTCAATAGATTTTTGACATCTATTGCTGTGTATACCTCATCATCCAAGGGWAAACAAAATAATATACTATATATACAAAAGCATGAGGACATCCCTTCAAATGAATAGATTCGGCTATTTCAGCCACACCAGTTTCTGACAGGTGTATAAAATTCGAGCACACAGCCATGCAATCTCCATAAACAAACAATGGCAGGAGAATGGCCGTACTGAAGAGCTTGGTGACTTACAACGTGGCACCGTCATAGGATGCCACTTTTCCATCAAGTCAGTTTGTCAACTTTCTGCCCTGATAGAACTACCCCAGTCAACTGTAAGTGCTGTTATTCTGAAGTGGAAACATCTAGGAGCAACAACGGCTCAGCCGTGAGGTAGTAGGCCACACAAGCTCACAGAACGGGACCGGTGAGTGCTGAAGCGAAGCGTGTGCAAATCGTTCACTACCGAGTTCCGATCTGCCTCTGGAAGCAACGTCAGCACAAGAACTGTTGGTCGGGAGCTTCATGAAATGGGTTTCCAAATGGGTTTCCATTTTCCGAGCAGCAAGCCTAAGATCACCATGTGCAATGCCAAGCGTCGGCTGGAGTGGTGTAAAGCTTGTCACCATTGGACTCTGGAGCAGTGGAAACGCGTTCTCTGGAGTGGTGAATCACGCTTCACCATMTGGCAGTCCGACAGACGAATCTGGGTTTGGCAGATTCCAGGAAAATGCTACCTGCCCGAATGCATAGTGCCAACGGTAAAGTTTGGTGGATGAGGAATAATGGTCTGGGGATGTTTTTCAGGCCCCTTAGTTCCAGTGAAGGGAAATCTTAATGCTGCAGCATACAATGACATTCTAGACAATTCTGTGCCTCCGATTTTGTGGCAACAGTTTCGGGAAGGCCCTTTCCTGTTTCAGCCTGACAATGCCCCTGTGCATAAAGCGAGGTCCAAAAAGAAATGGTTTGTCGAGATTGACTTCCAGCGCAGAGCCCTGATCTCAACCCCATCGAACACCTTTAAGATGAATTGGAATGCCGACTGTGAGCCAGCCCTAAACGCCCAACATCAGTGCCCGACCTCACTGATGCTCTTGTGGTTGAATGAAGGCAAGTCCCTGCAGCAATGTTCCAACATCTAGTGGAACGCCTTCCCAGAAGAGTGGAGGCTGTTATAGCAGCAAAGGGGGGACCAACTCCATATTAATGCCCATGATTTTGGAATGAAATGTTCAACAAGCAGGTGTCCGCATACTTCTGGCCATGTAGTGTAGGTAGCAATTTCAGACATTAACATTCTCAAGTTATTTGTTTAGTTTTTCTTCAGTTGTTTATCTCAAAGTGTAATTGGTCAATCTATTTGTTCCACCTCTGAGGGCTGTATTGATGCAGTGCATTGATCAGATTGATTGGTCATGGATGGAGCCTGCTTTTAAATTGCACATTTTCCTAGTGCTTTCAATAGTTTCTTAGTCTTTTGAGAGCTGCGGACATAAAGCTTCCTGTTCCTAAAATTAGTTTGGCTCATCTATGCTTTTGTTTTCCAAATTTAGGATAAAAAAAAACAGTTTTTCTTCCTCATATCTATTTGATTGTTTTTGCAAAAGATATAAAGTTGAACATTATGTATACATTTTCTAATTGCATAGCAACATTACAAATTAACTCTCCATATATGAATGTCATATTAATTTGCAGAAACGGTCCTATGAGACAAGCTTGCAGATATTTACTGTTCTGTTCTGTTGCTTTCCATCGTTATAGCAATGGTGGGAAAAGCTGGTAAAGGGATCCTTGTGTTGGCAAAGTGTGACAGCATGCAATGGCTTAAACACTAATTATATGTACTAGAGAGAGAGACACACACACACACACACACACACACACACAACCACACACACACACACACACACACACACACACACACACACACACACACACACACACACACACACACACACATTGACTCTCTCAGACACACGATACTAAGTCATTAAAACAGAAAAACAGGAGGGGAGAGGAAGAAATTCAAGACACATTGAGGATGAGAGGAGAATTCAACAGCTGTCAGAATCCAGCCACCATCTGTCAGACCAAAGACCAGCCAATCAAAAAGCCTTCAAAGCCAAAGGAGAACCAATTGGATGATTTTTCGTATGTATAAAAGGGGGGCGGTGGTGGAGCCCCGTATCTACAGATTTCAGGGTTATTGCTCTCTGCTAAATTTGGAGCTGTTGAGGAGACTGGGAGCCCCCATCTTTCTCTACCCCCCCCCCCCTTTTTCTGGCTTTCACTTTCCCTGCTCATTTCCCAAATTAATGTGTGACCTGCACAATGGTCCTTATGTGTGAAACGAGTAATTGGCTGGTTTAAAGTCCAATCTTGGGGAAAGGAGCTGTCTGGCGCCTCCCATCCAATCTGGGGGAAAGAAGCTGACTGCCCCCCACCCACCATTCAGGCTGTTGTGTTACAGACTGAATTCAAAATTGRTTAAATTATTGTTTTTTCWCCCATCTACACACAATACTCCATAATGGCAAAGAGAAAACATGTTTTTTGGAATGAAATACAGAAATATCTTATTTATATAAGTATTCACACCGCTGAGTCAATACTTTGTAGAAGCAGGGATTACAGCGTTCTGGGTAAGTCCCTAAGAGCTTTCCACAGCTGGATTCTGCAACATTTGCCCATTGTTCTTTACAWAATTCTTCAARCCCTGTCAAATTGGTTGTTGATCATTGCTAGACAACCATTTCCAGGTCTTGCCATAGATTTTCAAGTAGATTTAAGTCAAAACTGTAACTCTGCYTCTCAGGAACATTCACTGTCTTCTTGGCAAGCAACTCCAGTGTAGATTTGGCCTTGTGCTTTAGGTTATTGTACTGCTGAAAGCAGACTGAGCCACACARGCTCCCGGGTGGCGCAGCGGTCTAAGGCACTGCATCTCAGTGCTAGAGGTGTCACTCCAGGCCCTGGTACGATTYCAGGCTGTATCACAACCGRCCGTGATTGGGAGTCCCATAGGGTGGCGCCAAGTTGTCCGGGTTTGGCCGAGGTAGGCRGKCATTGTAAATAGGAATTTGTTCTTAACTGACTTGCCTGGTTAAATAAAACATGTTTGCCTTTGCTTAGCTTCATTCAGTTTCTTTTTGATCWTGAAAAACTCCCCAGTCCTTAACAATTACGATCTTACTCATAACCTGATGCAGCCACCACTATGCTTGAAAATATAGAGAGTGGTAGTCAGTAATGTGTTGTWTTGGATTTGCCCCAAACATAACTCTTTGTATTCAGGACAAAAMGTTAATAGCTTTGCCACATTTTTTGCAGTATTACTTTAGTGCCTGGTTGCAAACAGCATGCATGTTTGGGATTTTTTTAAATGCTCTTCAGGCTTCCTTCTTTTCACTCTGTCAATTAGGTTAGTATTGTGGAGTAACTACAATGTTGTTGACCCATCCTCAGTTTTCTACTATCACAGCCATTAAACTCTGTAACTGTTTTAATGTCACCATTGGCCTGATGTTGAAATCCCTGAGAGGTTTCCTTCTGTCACCTGGCGCTGCATGGCAAATGGTCCAGGAACAAAGGACAATGCCCAAGGACTAGTCAGCCCTTCCCYCTCTGAGGGGCCAAAATGTATCTGTGTTACAGTATCCAGAGGACTGACTATTGAATGAATGATAGAATAATGATAGAAACCGTACATGGATAATAATCTGAGGATAACGCTGATGCTCTCTATACGGTTGTATTATCTCTGTGGTTACTTGTATCTGGACAGGGTGAACTCTAAATTACTCTCAAAGATGTTCTATGGTCCTCTCAGGAATTCTGTCTTATTTACATTGGTGTCATCCTCCACACAAGCCTTTAAATGCTGTGACACCCTGTGGAAATTGGGCCTGGGAGAGTTTAGGTTACTGTAAACTTGGTATCGTTGTATTGGTCAATGGTGGTTGGTTTTAGGTTGAAAGGTTACACCTTCAAATGTTAGAAATGGAATTAAATGCCTCCGTTGTCTCTTATCCTGTTTCCAGCCATGGTGGAAGATTGTATGATCAATTCTCATTTCCTAGGCTTCTAAACCTCTGGCTTAGTAAGCTTCTCTTTGTTCATGCTTTGTCCTGTAAGTTAAMCTTAGGATCTATATGCTTGGAATAATGTCCTGTAGTGCTTGTTAACGCTTTGTAACTTTGTGCCTTGTATGTGAATCCATTCATTGTCCAATGTTAATGAAGTATCTGCCTTTGATATAGGCAATTCTCAGACCAATTCTTGCTAGTCAATGTCAACTCATTGCCTAATGCTTGCTTGTGTATTTTAATTATCTGTATGAAGTCAGAAACATTTTAATAGACTAATTGCTTAGTCTTATTATGAGTCGCATATGAGGTATTTCTAATATCATATATAGCCTACTGTATATACACGTCAAATATTACTGCCCACTACAACTGTATCTTTGTTGTGACTGGTTGTATTGWTATACCATCTAAAGTGTAATTAATAACTTCACCATGCTCAAAGATATTCAGTGTCTGCTTTTTTCTTTTCTTTTACCAATCTACGAATAGGTGCCCTTCTTTGCGAGGCATTTGAAAACCTCCCAGGTCTCTATGGTTGAATCTGTGTTTGAAATTCACTGCTCGACTGAGGGACCTTACAGTTAATTGTATGTGTGGGGTACAGAGATGAGGTACAGTCATTCAAAAATCATGTTAACCACTATTATTGCACACATGCAACTTATGTTAAGCACATTTTTTCCCTGAACTTTAGGCTTGCCATAACAAAGGGATTGAATACTTATTGACTCAAGACATTTCATCTTTTAATTATTMATTTGTAAACATTTACGAAGAACATAATTCCACGTTGACGTTATTGTGTATTGTGTGTAGGCYAGTGACACAACATTTCAATTGAATCTATTTCATATTTAGGCTGTAACACAACAAAATGTGGAAATAGTGAAGGGGTGTGAATATTTTCAAGGCACTGTACATGCTAATGGCTGAAGTTTTCCAGAGCTCTGACTATGTGGCCTAACCACTCTCTGTAGCACTAGTTGAATGCTGTCTGCGTACCAAATGCTATTCCCTTTATAGTGCACTACTTTTGACCAGAGTCCTTTGGGCCTTGATCGAAAGTACTGCACTATGTAGGGAATATAGTGCCTCTTGGGACGCACCCTAGCTCTCCTGATATAAGACTATTTTTGCCCACTAAGTTCAGGGAGGGAGCACAGAGCTGTGGGAKGCATGTAACAATCTAAAATATATACCCTGCCATGGGCCACGTATACCCAGTTCATTTTAACAGTATTGTTTTGGTTCTCTGTCATATTCACTGTTTATTCATTCATATCCACTAATTCAAATCGAATATCCACCAATTCAAAATGAAGCACTGCTGATACAGAGAACATTGCCAATGGAGTTATTTATTAGTTTTAATTGATCATCCTTGCCAACTTCAACATAATGCTGACTGTTATCCAAAAAATGATAGAACCACAAGTATTGATAGAATGACTGTATATCACATAGGTTTGTTTACAATTGCAGCTGTCAKACGGTGCCCACATGTAACTAACCTGGGTCCTATATATAACCACCCACAGCCCCTCACTATCGTTCCCACCTCCAACTGCACTGTGTGTTTAGGAGGTTGCTCCTGCAGACTTCTGTCTGCGTGCATGTGTCTGAGTGTGAAAATGCGGTCAGGCACACGTCACGTTGACGTCAGCTAGCTGTGCATGTGCGAACACGCAAAGCGTGACTGTGTATTTAACGGCCACAAGCTCTATCTCTCACTGTCATCAAATTAGCCTTTTTTGTGAGAGGACAAAACAGTAGGCACAGTAGAMGTCTGATTACAGGGCTCTAACATGCTTTGGTTTACCAGTAAATAAATGCCTGGCATGCCATTCCTGGGGCATCTCAGATATAAGCCAGGGCTATCCGTTTACAGCAATACCTCTCCACTATGACACTATCCCAGGTGATATCAAAGCACACAGGCAAGTTAAGGCCATGCAGCTTGATGGCATAATGAGATACTTTTCTGACATAATCTTAGAAGCTCACGGAATGAATGCATCCCTCTCTGTTTGATCATCTCAGCTGGTCTGACCTCGTTGAACCAAAGAGGATCCCTGRCTTCAGTCCAACGCGGGCCAACAAGAAGCTTGCTGCTCTCTCCTCCACGTTCTATGTTTAATCTCTGCATTTGATCTTCTACCATCTTCATGTTTTTGCCTCGGAGGAATGGGTTGATGATCTGGAGTATCAGTGATGTGTTTTAGCATTTGGAATATTTTGAGGGATTGCATAGAAGTGTRTTTCTTGTTGTTCATTCAGTGTTACAGGGGAAAGAGACTCGATAAAATGTGTTTGTAGATCAGTGGGGAAGCTGAGAGGAAGACATAGCTGTTATTTGCGACAGCGGTCTCGCCTCACTCAGCACTGTTTGAAAGTGTCCCCCGAAAATATTTCTGCAGTTCTCGCTGGGGCACCCCCGTAAACAGAATACTCCCACACAGTATTTCATTCTAAAGAGGATTAACCTTCTCATGTTCCTGCGAGAGAGACACGGTCTACATCCCAAATAGCACARTACACCCTATGTAGTGCACTACTTTTGATCAGGCCTCAGAGGTCTCAGGTCAAATGTAGTGCACTATATAGGGAACAGTGTGCCAATTGGGACAGAGCCCGCTTTAAAACACTGCAGCAGCACTGCCTGAAGGGAGAAGTAGCTACCAGCTCCAAATGCAAGCAGAAGAGATGGTGGCGAAACACATGCTTTAGGATGGATGTTAGAAGCATTACAGTGAACAGTAATTAGTGTGACCGCATGCCCACAGAAATTGAGGACATTGCAACGAGCTCAAGAAAACCACCAGAGCGCCAACGGGTTCTTTGCCTTTCAACTAAACAAGAGAAAAAGGCTGAGGCAAACGTGTTCCCATGGAGTGCAATCTCCAAGCCAAGCCTGTTTGTGTTGTTGTTGGAGAAACGTCTCAATAAAAATCTTTCTGGGATGAGATTTAGCCTAAGATGAAGAAACAACATATAAGGACATTGCCATCTCAAAACCATTAGCTACCACTATCTCTCCCTCCATCCTCATACCCTTCCGCTCATTCAGTTGTCAGATTCATGCTGACAGATTGGATCTACTTTACAGTAAGAGGCTCTTGTTTGGAATCAAAGTGGCCAGATAATGAATTTACCAGCGCTTTGATCTCTGTGCCACCTGCGGACCTACTCCTAACCCTCGCCAGACCCACAAAGGGCAGGAGACTATTTCTGATGCTGCCTCTCTGGCTGTATCTCTGCTGTATCTCTACTGCCTCTCTGCTGTATCTCTACTGCCTCTCTGCTGATCTCTACTGCCTCTCTGCTGTATCTCTACTTCCTCTCTGCTGTATCTCTACTGCCTCTCTGCTGTATCTCTACTTCCTCTCCTGCTGTTATCTCTACTTCCTCTCTGCTGTATCTCTTACTTTGCCTCTCTGCTGTATCTCTACTGCCTCTCTGCTGTATCTCTACTGCCTCTCTGCTGTATCTCTACTTGCCTCTCTGCTGTATCTCTACTTCCCTTCTGCTGTCTTCTACTTCCTCTCTGCTGATCTCTACTGCCTCTCTGCTGTATCTTCTACTGCCTCTCTGCTGTATCTCTACTGCCTCTCTGCTGTATCTCTACTTCCCTCTGCTGTATCTCTACTGCCTCTCTGCTGATCTCTATGCTCCTCTTCTGCTGTATCTCTACTGCCTCTCTGCTGCATCTCTACTGCCTCTCTGCTGTATCTCTACTGCCTCTCTGCTGCATCTCTACTTCCTCTCTACTGCATCTCTACTTCATCTCTGCTGCCTCTCTGCTGTATCTCTACTTCCTCTCTGCTGTATCTCTACTTCCTCTCTGCTGCATTTCTACGTCCTCTCTGCTGCATCTCTACTTCCTCTCTGCTGCATCTCTACTTTCCGTCTGCTGTATCTCTACTCCTCTCTGTGCATCTCTACTTCCCTCTGCTGCCTCTCTCTGTATCTCTACCTCCTCTCTGCTGCATCTCTACTTCCTCTCTGCTGCATCTCTTACTTCCTTGTCTGCTTATCTCTACTCCTCTCTGCTGCATCTCTACTTCCTCTCTGCTGCCTCTCTGCTGTATCTCTACCTCCTCTCTGCTGCATCCTTCCTCTTCTCCTGCTCTGCCTCTCTTACTTCCTCTCTGCTTATCTCTACTGCCTCTCTGCTGTATCTCTACTCCGCCTCTCTGTATCTCTACTGCCTCTCTGCTGTATCTCTACTTCCTCTCTGCTGTATCTCTACTTCCTCTCTGCTGTATCTCTACTTCCTCTCTGCTGTATCTCTACTTCCTTCTCTGGCTGTATCTCTACTTCCTCTCTGCTTGTATCTCTACTGCCTCTCTTCTGTATCTCTACTTACTCTCTGCTGTATCTCTACTGCCTCTCTGCTGTATCTCTACTTCCTCTCTCTGCTGCATCTCTAGTTCCTCTCTGCTGTATCTCTACCGCCTCTCTGCTGCATCTCTACTTCCTCTCTGCTGTATCTCTTCAACCGATCGCTGCCTGCACCTGCCCGCCCGTCCAGCATCACTACTCTGGACGGTTCTGACTAGAATATGTGGACAACTACAAATACCTAGGTGTCTGGTTAGACTGTAAACTCTCCTTCCAGACTCAGATAAATCATCTCCAATCCAAAGTTAAATCTAGAATTGGCTTCCTATTTCGCAAACAAAGCATCCTTCACTCATGCTGCCAAACATACCCTTGTAAAACTGACCATCTTACCAATCCTCGACTTCGGCGATGTCATTTACAAAATAGCCTCCAACACCCTACTCAACAAATTGGATGCAGTCTATCAACATGCCATCCGTTTTGTCACCAAAGCCCAATACTACCCCCCACTGCGACCTGTATGCTCTCGTTGGCTGGCCCTCGCTTCATACTCGTCACCAAACCCACTGGCTCCAGGTCATCTACAAGACCCTGCTAGGTAAAGTCCCGCCTTATCTCTGCTCGCTGGTCCCATAGCAGCACCCACCCGTAGCACGCGCTCCAGCAGGTATATCTCACTTGCCACCACCAAATCCAATTCCTCCTTTGGCCGCCTCTCCTTCCAGTTCTCTGCTGCCATTGACTGGAACGAACTACAAACATCTCTGAAACTGGAAACACTATTCCCTCACTAGCTTTAAGCACCAGCTTCAGAGCAGCTCACAGATCACTGCACCAGTACATAGCCCATCTATAAATAGCCCAAACAACCCCTCTTCCCCTACTGTATTTATTTATTTATTTTGTCCTTTGCACCCAGTATTTCTACTTTGCACACTCATCTACTCTCAAATCTACCATTCCAGTGTTTTAATTGCTATATTGTATTTACTTCGCCACCAAGCCTATTTATTGCCTTTACTCCCTTATCACCTCATTTGCTGACATTGTAAATAGACTTATTCTCTACTGTATTATTGACTGTATGTTTGTTTTACTCTATGTGTAACTGTGTTGTTGTATGTGTCGAATTGCTATGCTTTATCTTGGCCAGGTCGCAGTTGTAAATGAGAACTTGTTCTCAACTTGCCTACCTGGTCAAATAAAGGTGAAATAAAATAAATAAAAAACTTCTTTCTCTACTTCCTCTCTGCTGTATCTCACTCCTCTCTACTTCATCTCTGCTGTATCTCTACTGCCTCTCTCTGTATCTCTGCTGCCTCCTGCTTATCTCTACTGCCCTCTCTCTTATCTCTACCCTGCCTCTCTGCTGTATCTCTACTTCCTCTCTGCTGCCTCTCTGCTGTATCTCTTACTTCCTCTCTGACTGCTATCTCTCTTATCTCTGCTGCTATCTCTACTACTCTTGCTGTATCTCTACTCCTCTCTACTGCTCTCTGCTGTATCTCTAACTTCCTCTCTGCTGTATCTCCTACTTCCTCTCTGCTGATTCTCTTCCTCTCTGTGCTTCTCTACTTCCTCGTATTACTGCCTCTCTGCTGTATCTCTACTTCCTCTCTTGTGCCTTCTCTGCTGTATCTCTACTTCCTTCTGCTGTGATCTCTACTTACTCTCTCTGCTTGTATCTCTACTTCCTCCTGCTGTCTCTACTCTCCTCTGCTGTATCTCTCCTACTCTGCTACCTACTGCTCTCTGCTGTATCTCTTACTTACTCTCTGCTGTATCTCTACTTCCTCTCTGCTGCCTCTCTGCTGCATCTCTACTTCCTCGCTGCTGCATCTCTACTTCCTCTCTGCTCTGTATCTCTACCTCCTCTCTGCTGCATCTCTACTTCCTCTCTGCTGTATCTCTACTTTCCTCTCTGCTGCATCTCTACTGCCTCTCTGCTGCATCTCTACTTTCCTCGCTGCCCCTGCATCTCTACTCCTCTCTGCTGTATTTCTACCTCCTCTCTGCGTGCATCTCTACTTCCTCTCTGCTGTATCTCTACTTCCTCTCTGCTGTATCTTCTACCTCCTCTCTGCTGCATCTCTACTTCCTCTCTGCCTGTATCTCTACTTCCTCTCTCTGCGTGCATCTCTACTTCCTCTCTGCTGTATCTCTACTTCCTCCTCTGCTGCATCTCTACTTTCCTCTCTGCTGTATCTCTACTCCTCTTCTTGCTGCATCTCTACTTCCTCTCTGCTGTATCTCTACTTCCTCTTCTGCTTATCTCTATTTCCTCTCTGCTGTATCTCTACTTCCTTCCGCTGCCATCTCTACTCCTCTCTGCTGTATCTCTACGTCCTCTCTGCTGCATCTCTACTTCCTCTCTGCGTGTATCTCTACTTCCTCTCTGCTGTAATCCTACTCCTCTCTGCTGTATCTCTACTCCCTCTCTGCTGCATCTCTACTTCTCCTCTCTGCTGTATCTCTACGTCCTCTCTGCTGCATCTCTACTTCCTCTCTGCTGTATCTCTACCTCTCTGCTGCATCTCTACTTCCTCTCTGCTGATCTCTACTTCCTCTCTGCTGTATCTCTCTCTTCTCTTCTCTGCTGTATCTCTACTTTCCTCTCTTGCTGTCATCCTCTACTTCCTCTCTGCTGGTATTCTCTACGTCCTCTCTGCTGCATCTCTACTGGCCCTCCCTCTGTCT
Organism: Salvelinus sp. IW2-2015; assembly: GCF_002910315.2. NCBI lineage: Eukaryota > Metazoa > Chordata > Actinopteri > Salmoniformes > Salmonidae > Salvelinus > Salvelinus sp. IW2-2015. The sequence continues at coordinate 242,901 of NW_019942640.1, forward strand.
GCATCTTCTACTTCCTCTATGCTGTATCTCTACTTCCTCTCTGCTGTATCTCTACTTCCTCTCTGCTGTATCTCTACTTCCTCTCTGCTGCATCTCTACTGCCTCTCTAATCTTCAGCTGACTCAGACACAACCAAAGCTCCTAGATTACATTCCAAATGGCACCCTATTTCCTAGTTAGTGYWCTACTTTTGACCAGAGCGCTATCGGGCTGCTTTTGACCAGAGCCATACTATAAAGGGAACAGGGTGCCAATTGAAACGCAACCTTATACTCCTTATAGATCCGTCTGCACTCTCTCTCTTTCCAGATTGTTTCCATCTTATAAATGTGTTTGYATTACCCTGGCTCAGTCAGGGGGTTAGTGTGTGACGGATGTCTTGGGCTCTGCTATACCTTTCATTCAGCTGATTCATGTGCTTACATTGTTTTTGGGGGAGTTTTAAAAACATCCTTGTCATGCCAGGTGTATATTTATAATGTTTTGGAGCTTGCGACTGCTATTCAGACACTTCGAGCTGCWCCCAGATCCTAGATCAACCAGACTCCCATACGGTCAAAGAATAAGGAATAACGCACTGTGCCCTCCTAATTTGTGTGTGTTAGAAACGAGAACGAAAGCTTTAATGAGTCCCAAATCACACCCTATTCCCTATATAGTTCTCTATAGGCCCTGGTGAAAAGTAGTGCACTATATAGGGAATAGGGTGTTATTTGGCACAGAGACACATCTTATTTCTCTCCTCATCGTATAGTGAGACCACTCCATCCAATCCCCACCACTCCAAYCATCTATAATMTAACTCACCACTCCATCCAATCCCCACCACTCCAATCATCTATAATATAACCTACCACTCTATCCAACCCCCACCACTCCAACCATCTATAATATACATCCCACTACTTTATCCAACCCCCACCATTCCAACCCTCTATAATATGGGTGTGGGTTATACTATAGATGGTTGGAGGGGTGAGGGTTGGATAGAGTGGTGGGTTAAATTATAGAGGGTTTTAGTGGTGGTGGTCGGGGTGATGGGTGGGGTCATCATAGATCATCTATAGGGGGCTATCCAATCCAAATAAAGTGTAACTGGTGTCAATGTTTAAAATATATATTAATATCCTWTTTCTTTATGTCTAACATAGGGCATGCAGGGTGCTGTTTCTCGCAAACTAGGAATTATGATGAAATAATTTGTATAAGAATATATGTTATTTTCCTTCATTTAGACACAGGTTTCTACATTTTGTAGCTCGTTGCTAGTTGTCAGGGATGTGTGGGTGGAGCTTGTCTGGTTTTCAAAGTTCTCTTCACCAGTTTGGTCTCTCAAGAATCACCCAGGAACTATTTGATTTCAACATGAATTGCTACATTAGCACTTGTTATTTTTCGAAGTGATCCTTTTGTTTCGTCATCTCCTCGTTTTACCTCACGCACGACAGTTGGTCATTAGATAGAGGGTCTATTTCAGGATCATGTGGTCTCCCTCTCTGCTTGTTTCCTGAGATTACAGACCATGCAACGTGATCTGTGATTGGTGGATTGGAGCAGTCTGACAGTGTGCCCAGAGGTCATGAGATCATWTAGGTCAGAGGTCAGAGAATGTGAGAGAGGGCTTCTGAGCTCTGTGTGTTTTCTCAACTGTTGGCTGTTAGTTGGCTGTTAGTTTTMTGCATCCCAAATGGCACCATCAAAAGTAGTGCACTAAATACAGAATAAGKTGCCATTTCGGACACAACTTGAGTCTGCTTAAATTYGTTTTCCAGTCAGATTCCTATAACSGCCACCAAGCCCTGTGTAATCCAGCTGTTTATGTTGTCTTTCCCTCCAATCAGGAATTTGCTGCTTTGCTTGAAATGCAGAATATCTTCTAATGTCTTGCTACCTGTTTTAAGAATGCATTCTGCCTTTTAAGAATGCCAAGGTATTCTGATCTAATTGTACAGAACTCCAAGGTATTGCTTTGACTTGTACAATTACAACAGAATGTACAGCAAAAGAGATACAGTATATAACAGATGGGTATTTGTTCTGAACAGATTGTTTAACCCTCGAATGACCTTAGAATACAGGTACAGTATGTGCTCAGTATGTGTGAGTGAGAGGGACACAGAAAGACACAATAACCCTCTCCTCTCCTCTCCTCTCCTCTCCTCTCCTCTCCTCTCCTCTCCTCTCCTCTCCTCTCCTCTCCTCTCCTCTGTGCCTTGTCCTTTCTCCCCACTCCACCCTGCTCTCTGCAGAATGAACCGCTAACCACAAGTGATGATGTAAGCATGTTCCAGGCGTTATCAGTGTTCAGTCACCCAGGGGAGAGGAGCCAGGCAGGGCAGGAGGAGCGCCAGCCAGACAGACAGTAGACCAGCAGTCTGCCCGGGCCTCCAGGCCACCGCAGAGCCAGGGAGCTGAGATTATTAGCCTCATCCTGTCACATCACCCCTCTCAGAGAGAGAGGGGAGGGGGAGAGAGACATGAGATGAGAGAGAGAGATAGAGATTGGCTTTGTGCAATCAATGTGCTCCTCGCCTACCAACAGAGATGAACACACTGAGAGATGACAGCATAGCAGTTTTAATGGTGCCATTAATCCATGTTTTATTATTAGCTGTCTTAGGGAATGTACATAGACAGACATGCATCATGAGTCATGTTTCAGTTGTGCTTTCGTTTGTCTGGGTTGTGATCACTCTCCATTCCTTACTTCTAGGTCATCAGTGTTTGGGATTCCTTGTTATATAGGGCTGTCTAGTCCTGTCTGTCTGCTAGTTGATGTTTCAGGCTTTATTAAAATAAACTCTTCTCAGTTTCTTAAGTCGCCATCTGTAGGATGCCATACCACCTCAAGCCTCTGTAACCTCTTACCTTTAAACTGGCTAATCTCTTTCTCTCCTCACTCTCTACAACACTCTCTCTCTCTCACTCTCCTCTCTCTCTCTCTCTCTCTCCTCTCTCTCTCTCTCCTCTCTCTCTCTCTCTCTCTTCTCTTCTCTCTCTCTCTCTCTCTTCTCTCTCTCTCTCTCTCTCTCTCTCTCTCTCTCTTCTCTCACTTGCTCTCTCTCTACTCCTATTCTACTGCGTCTGTCTCTCCCTCCATATTTCTATTCCCTCCCTTCCTTGGGGTGGCAGGTAGCCTAGTGGTTGGAGCATTGGCTAGTAAACGAAAGGTTGCAAGATCGAATCCCTGTGCTGACAAGGTAAAAATCTGTCGTTTTGCCCCTGAACAAGGCAGTTAACCCACTCTTCCTAGGCTGTCATTGAAAATAAGAATTTGTTCTTAACTGACTTGCCTAGTTAAATAAAGGTAAAATAAATAAATAAAAATCCTCTTCCATCCCCACCAACGCTCTCTCTCTCCTTGTTTCTCTCCTCCCTCTCCCTGCCTGTTTTCTCAGGGCCTGTCCCAGCAGGGATCCCGGTGGGCTGTAGAGACTGTTAACTTCTCTGCGCTACGGATACCGGTAGCGGGTTTACATTCGACACATACGGTGATCGCCACATAAATAGTCATATTAAACATTCCTGAAAATACAAGTGTCTCACATGCTTCAAAAGCTAGAATCTTGCTAATCTAACTGCGTTGTCAGATTTAAAAAAGGATTTACTGCGAAAGAATACGATGTGATTATCTGAGCACAGAGCCCCATACCAAAATACATATTTCAACCAGCACATGCGTAACAAAATCACAGATTGCAATGAAATATTTGTTTACCTTTGAAGATCTTGCTCTGTTTGCAATCACAGGGCTCATTGTTGCACAATGAATGGCTTTGTTCGGTTAATCCATTTTTATAGCCCAACACGAAACATTTTGTGAACGCTTATCTCGTTGAATTTTGTGTCATTCAATTTTGACGAAACATTCAACGTAAATACACAGACTAAACCTGACTTTATCCCAGTCATGTTTGTTTCCTTGCAATCAACTGTTTTTTGTAACAACAACCAAACATGATGGGTCATTTCGGGGACGTATTGACCATAGAACCGATTGGAAGACAACAAGTAACGACCTCATTGTGCACATTATATGACCACTGTTTCGTTGATTGACTGTATTTTAACCCAATGACCACTGATCGTCTTGAAATCTAAGCTGGGTAGATAGCCAATGAGCAGAGGTAAACGGCAATATGTAATGTTTCTGTGTTGGAAGACCAACCCATGTAGTAAACTCCGGCGTAAAGACGGTCATTTGCCATTGAAGATTCATACTGGAAGGAGCCAGCTCGTTACGCACAGCACTAGTTCGGTTGTTTATATATCGAACATCATGGCGAATAAGTCAGGGAAGCTAAATCTAAACTAGATTACGAATGTAGACAAAATTATAGAGGAAATTGATCGTGAAAGTGAAACATATGCTTTTTGGAAGACGACTCAGTTAGCGACCATGACTCAAATGGAAGCATATTTTTGAACGGAGAGGACATTGTTTTTGGACTGGAAATTCTTCTCATGCTAATGCGTTGTTTGAAATAAATAATATAAAATATTATTTGTGATTGTTTTTACATTTTATTTGCAATATATAAAATGTAATGAAATGTGTAAGTGCTTCCTCCACTCAGTCTACATATTATGGATTAGAGGAGCATGGTCGAGATGCGTGTGGTCTGCGCTCCACCCACCCCCACATGAAATAGCCTATTTGAGGCAGGCCCACAACAATGGCCAAAGTGAAATGGAACAGCACTTTATGTTCCTGTACTCTATATATCTGTTTATTATACCTGTTGATACAGGGCTCATATGTGGAAACTATTCTAACTGAACATTTTCTTTCACAGTGACAACGACGCCGAATGGGAGCCCCAGTGCCAACGTGTCCATTCCCTCTGAAGCTGGTTCATCCAGCTGGACCCCTGCTGTCTCTGCTCCAAACCTCCCGGGCAACTAGAGGTAAACTGTTCATATTTACTCTTGAGGTGCTGTCCTGTTGCACCCTCTACAACCACTGTGATTATTAGTGTCTGACCCTGCTGTCATCTATGAACATTTGGAAATCTGTTCTGTTATAATCTCCACCGGCACAGCCAGAAGAGGACTGGCCACCCCTCATAGCCTGGTTCCTCTCTAGGTTTCTTCCTAGGTTTTGGCCTTTAGGAGTTTTTTCCTAGCCACTGTGCTTCTACACCTGCATTGCTTGCTGTTTGGGGTTTTAGGGTGGGTTTCTGTACAGCACTTTGAGATATTAGCTGATGTACGAAGGGCTATATAAATTGATTTGATTTGATATAGGACTGAGGGTCTTCCAAATATTTGAAAGTGTGTAAATAGTTACCCATGTTATTTTGTAAATGTATATATTTTTTTTCTTCATATTTTTTTCTATATTTTTCCTAATTTTTCCCCCATTTTTTCCCCTCCATTTTTTGGGGGGGTGTGTTAGAATACCATTTGGTATTTTGTATATAGTTATTTGTTTCACCAATTTGGCCACTTGGTTACATTTGGCTACTTGTGTGGGACACCTGGGTGACTTCATGATAAATGTCATATAGCACACTTCATTTTGGAAGTTATCATTCTGAACTTTGCACAAGTAGTGTTGCCCTCTTATGTTTTTCACTGAAATTGTCCCCATTTCATATCTGAATGTTGTTTTATCTTGTTCATTTTAAAGATGATGATACAACAATTAAAAAGAAAACGTATGGTTTTTTCATTGTATTATCTAAACCAGATATATTGTGTTATATTCTCCTGCATTCAATTCACATTTACACAAACTTCAGAGTGTTTTCTTTCAAATGGTACCAAGAATATGCATATCCTTGCTTCTGGGCCTGAGCTAGAGGCAGTTAGATTTGGTTTATGTCTTCAGGCGGAAATTGAAAGAAGGGGGGGGGGGGGGGGTAGCTGTAAGAGTTAACGGTGTCCACATGCTTCCCAGCCGAAACATTTCGGTAGAGTTCGTGCATATATTTATGATGACATTTTGTGACCTTTTTTGTTTTTTTGGACTTCGGTAAGTTTTTTTTTCGGCTGTTGGGCAACACATTTTTCGGAGCCGAAGTCTATGCCTCTTCGTCGTGGATTCGTCACAGTAGGGATTCTTCAATAAAGTCTTGTTGTCATTCAATGAGAGACAACTCGTTTTCATCCAGAATTTTTTTATTGCAAAATGTAAAATTCCACGACTTAGATCTCTTCTGCAAAAAGGTCAAAACTATTGACAGATTTCTTGAGTTATCTTCATTCTGACTATTTTGAGGAAGTGGCTACGGCGTCTCAAAATTGACAACCAGTACTATTTCAGCTTTTTCCTAATTTCTCAAGTGAAGTGTCTTATAAGGGAGTATGCGAGCACACTCGTTCAGTTCGGCATGCTGACACCTTTATTGTATTAAACCCATCACAGTAACTCAGTTACATAGGGAGCATACTGAACCATACGTTGACTCATCCTGAACACACACACACACACACACACACACACACACACACACACACACCCAAACCCACAAACACTACACAACACACACACACACACACACACACACACACACACACACACACACACACACACACTAATCAAGCAGTCTAGTCACAGTGATACAGTCATACTGACAACAGGCGCTGCCACATTGATCTACAGAACTCTGTGGCTGGAGTTTTACAGTGCAGATATCCATTTGTTGGTGTTACTGTCATTGAGAAAGGGATGATTATTGAACTGTCTGCATAGCATGGTGGGTCTTCTCTGCTTCTTGTGGAATCACAGTAATTCTTCTGCCTCAGGTCAGTGGCACTATGTCTGCATCCCAAATGGCATTCTATTCCGTCTACAGTGTGCTAATTTTGACCAGGGCGCTACAGGGGAATAGGGTGCCTTTTGGGACACAGCCATTGAGAATTGCTCAGTCATCACAGCAAAGAGGAGTGGGGATTCTGCACCAGGGGGGCTGAGCTCTCTCAACAACTCTACACAGTCTTTGATTTATCTTATTAAAGAAAGGGAGCTGTGAGGTGAAGTGAGATTAGCTGTGAAGGGAGAGGAGCTGTGAAGGGAGAGGAGCTGTGAAGGGAGATGAGCTGTGAAGGGAGAGGAGCTATGAAGGGAGAGGAGCTGTGAAGGGAGAGGAGCTGTGAAGGGAGAGGAGCTGTGAAGGGAGAGGAGCTGTGAAGGGAGAGGAGCTGTGAAGTCAGAGGAGCTGTGAAGTCAGAGGAGCTGTGAAGTCAGAGGAGCTGTGAAGTGAAGTGAGCTCGACAGTTTTGCAGTGATCAGATGGAGCTTCAGAAGGCCCTCTGTGCCAATGATTTACCATCTAATAGGAAACGACATGCAGTTCAGAGACAGGATACAAGGGAGGGAGGGAGAGCTTTGGAAACAAGTCAACATAACACTTGATCCCCAGCCAATTAGAGCAGAGTAAAAGTGAGGACCATGCAGAGTCTCTCTTGATTGGCTGACACGTTAAGTTGATACCTGTGGAGAAGAGGCATCTAGACAATTACCTAGTCTGTATGCTATGACTACATTGATTTGTGGGTGTTACCAATATATGTGTGTGTGTGTGTGTGTGTGTGTGTGTGTGTGTGTGTGTGTGTGTGTGTGTGTGTGTGTGTGTGTGTTTAGCTGTGGGTCTGCATGCATGCTTCAGTCTCAGCAACACATCACGCTCTATGAGTTGCACTCCTGCTCTTGTTTCTCCTTGATATCCAGGAGAATAGGCTCCAGCCCCTGCTCTGTGATTGACACACCAATATTCTGAGAGTAGGTGATATTCTCTTTTTCTAGATCAGTTTAATACCTCAGCCCTGACCTTCCATGCACTCCTTAAGACCCCGATGACAGAAAAATTATTCTGCACTTTATAGCTCAGAGACAGTGAGGCAGTGTTTTTAACATTCTACTGTGACATCATAGGTCACTGACATGGCATTTCATGTTTCCTAATGAGGCCCAATCTGCCACATCACCTTTGATGGCTGTGCATGGAGGCACGCGAGCGCACACACATACACACTTGCACGCACACACATTCCTGCCTGCTGGAAAATGTGCTGCTAGCTGCATTACTAAAGGTGTCCACATGCTTCCCAGCCGAAACAGTTCAGAARAGTTTGTGCATATATTATGACRAAATATTGTGACGTTTTGGTTAGTTTGGACTTCGGTGAGGGTTTTTTCAGCTGTTTGGGCACACTAATTTCAGAGCCGAAGTCTACGCCCCTTCGTAGGAGATTGGTCAACAGTAGGGATTCTTCAGTAAAGTCTTTGTTTTCATTCAACGAGAGATTACTAGTTTTCATGCAAATGTTTTCATTGAAAAATACTGCACCAAACATCTTAGTTAGATGTAAAATTGCRCGACTCAGATGTCTTTGGCAAAAACATCATGGTGTCTCAAAATGGACAAACAGTACTACATTTACGTCATTTGGCAGACACTCTCATCCAGAGCGACTTACAGTAGTGAGTGCCAACATCTTCTTACTTGTCCCCCGTGGGAATCGAACCCACAACCCAAGAGCCATGCTCTACCAACAGAGCCACACGGGACTATTGCTGCTTTTTTCCCTCGTTTTTCAACTGAACGTCTTTTAAGGGAGTATGCGAGCACACTCGCTCGGTTAAAGCATTCTGATGCCTTAAGTGAGCTCAATGAAGGCACAGCTTGGAGAGAGATGCTACTGAGAAGAGGTTTTACTGTTCATATTAGTTGCTGTGTAACAAATGTTATAATTTGAATGGATATCCAAGGAAGCAATTCCATTACTTTATAAGTTGATTAAATAGTTGATATGTCCCATATACACTGAGTATACCAAACACCTTCCTAATATTGAGTTGCAGACCCTCACCCTTTTGCAATCAGAACAGCCTCAATTCGTCACGGGCATGGACTCTACAAGGTGTCGAAAGGGTTCTACAGGGATGCTGGCCCATCTTGACTCCAATGCATCCCACAGTTGTGTCAATTTTTWAATTTTKAATTTAACCTTTATTTAACTAGGCAAGTCAGTTAAGAATAAATTCTTATTTACAATGACGGCCTACCGGCTATTGGCTGGATGTCCTTTGGGTGGAGGACCATTCTAGATACMCACGGGAAACTGATGAGTGTGAAAAACCAAGCAGCGTTGCATTTCTTGACACACTCAAACCGATGCRCCTGGMAYCTACTACCAKACCYCGTTCAAAGGCACTTAAATCTTTTGTCTTKCCCATTCACYCTCTGAATGGCACACATACACAATCCATGTCTCAATTGTCTCAAGGCTTAAAAATCCTTCTTTAACCTGTCTCCTCGCCCTCATCTACACTGATTGAAATGGATTTAACAAGTGACATCACTAAGGGATCATAGCTTTGACCTGGATTCACCTGGTCAGTATCCCTCATGGAAAGAGCTCTTAATGTTTTGTATACTCAGTGTATGATCCCCCATGTGACTGCTTTATTATGCAACATACACTGCCTTCAGAGAGTATTCACACCCTTTGACTTATTCAAACTTTTGTTGTGTTATAGYGTGAATTTAAAATAGATTAAATGTAGATGTTTTGTCATTGGCCTACAGATATTACCCCATAATGTCAAAGTGGAATTATGTTTTTATAMATTTTTACAAATTTATTTCAWAAATTAAAAGCTGAAATGTCTTGAGTCAATATGTATTCAGCACCATTTTTATGACCAGACTAAATAAGTTTAGGAGTTAAAATGTGCTTAACATTTCACATAATAAGTTGCTTGGACTCCGTGTGCTATATTGGTGTTAACCATGATTTTTGAATGACTAACTCATCTCTGTACCCCACACATACAATTACATTGCATTCGTAAAGTATTCAGACACCTAAACTTTTTTCACATTTTGTGACGTAACAGCCTTATAATAAAATKGATTTAATTGTTTTTTTCCCTTCATCCATCTACACACAATACCCCATAATGACAAAGCAAAAACAGGTTTTTAGAAAAACTGAAATATCACATTTACATAAGCATTCAGACCCTTTACTCAGTACTTTGTTGAAGCACCGTTGAAGCGATTACAGCGCTTTTTGGGGCTTCTTGGACGCTACAACAATTGTTTACAGACAGATTATTTCACTTATAATTCACTGTATAASAATTYCAGTGGGTCAGAAGTTTACATACACTAAGTTGACTGTGCCTTTAACGGGGATAGGCCAGCGGGACACCTGTCGACAACTTCCGGTGAAATTGGAGGGCGCGCAATTCAAATAAATAATCATAAGAATTATGGATATTTCACATCTAGGTACATACAAGTGTCGTATATCGGTTAAAAGCTTAAATTCTTGTTAATCTAACTGCATTGTCCGATTTACAATAGGCTTTACAGCGAAAGCATGCTCTGCGATTGCTTGAGGATGGYGCCCCACATCAAMATATTTTTCAACCAGCACAGGCTTCATAAAAATCACAAATAGCCAWTAAATATTCATTTACTTTTTGAAAATCTTCCTCTGATCTGCAATCCAAAGGGTCCCARSTACAACATGCATGGTTGCTTTGTTAGATAAATTCCTTCTTTATATCCCAAAAAGTCTGTTTAGTTGGTGCCATCGATTTGAGTAATCCACTCGTTCAACATGCAGAGAAAGGAATCYAAAAAGCTACCGCTAAACTTTGTTAAAACAAGTCAAAATACGTTTCTATTTAATCCTCAGGTACCTTAAAATGTAATTAAACTATAATATTTCATACGGAAAGAAGTATGTTSAATAGAAAAGCAAAATTAGCAAGTGTGCATCCTCTTCGTCGCGCGCCCACAGACTGATTTCCAACTCTGACTCCCAGTACCAAAACTCAAAATTCTTCCTTGTTTGGGAAGAAACAAGCCTGAAACCTTGAACAAAGACTGTTGACATCTAGTGGAAGCCATAGGAATTGCAATCTGGGAGCTGGAATTGCATATAACCCATAGCTTTTCATTGTAAGAGCATGGGCTCTCAAAAAAAAATATCTGGTTGGTTTTTCTTTGGATTTTCTCCTACSATAWCAATTATGTTATAGTCTCATAATTTTTCCCCCATCATAAATTTACACACAATACCCCATAACGACAAAGTGAAAAAAGATTTTTAGAATTATTTGCAAAATGATAAAAAAATGAATGAAATACCTTATTCACATAAGTATTCAGACCCTTTGCTATGAGACTCTATATTAAGCTCAGGTGCATCCTGTTTCCATTGATCAACATTGAGATATTTCGACAACTTGATTGGAGTCCACCTGTGGTAAATTCAATTGATTGGACATGATTTGGAAAGGCACCTGTCAATATAAAGTTTGACAGTGCATGTCAGAGCAAACACCAAGCCATGAGGTCGAATKAATTGTCCATAGAGCTCTGAGACACAGAKCTGGGGAAGGGTACCAAAACATTTCTGCAGCATTGAATGTCCCCAAGAACACAGTGGCCTCCATCATTCTTAAATGGAAGAAGTTTAGAAACATCAAGACTCTTCCTAGAGCTGGCTGCCCGGCCAAACTGAGCAATCAGGGGAGAAGGACCTTGGTGAGGGACATGGCCAAGAACCTGATGGTCACTCTGACAGAGCTCCAGAGTTCATCTCTGAAGACAGGAGAATCTTCCAGAAGGACAACCATCTCTGCAGCACCCCACCCATCAGGCCTTTATGGTAGAGTGGCCAGACTGAAGCCACTCCTCAGTAATGACAGCCTGCTTGGAGTTTTCCYAAAGGCACCTAAAGCACTCTCAGACTATGAAAAACAAGATTCTCTGGTCTGATGAAACCAAGATTGAACTCTTTGACCTGAATGCCAAGCGTCACATCTGGAGGAAACCTGGCAACATCCGTACCGTGAAGCACGGTGGTGGCAGCATCATGCTGATGTGTTTCAGTGGCGGGGACTGGGAGACTAGTCAGGATCAAGGGAATGATGAAAGGAGCAAAGTACAGAGAGATCCTTGATGAAAACCTTCTCCAGAGCCCTCAGGACCTCAGACTGGGGTGAAGGTTCACCTTCCAACAGGACAACGACCCTAACCACACAGCCAACACAACGCAGGAGTTGCTTCGGGACAAGTCTCTGAATGTCCTTGAGTGGCCCAGCCAGAGCCTGATTGGAACCGATTGAACATCTCTGGATAWACCTGAAAATAGCTGTGCAGCGACATTCCCTGTCAAACCTGACAGAGCTTGAGAGGATCTGCAGAGAAGAATGGAGGAATCTCCCCAAATACAGGTATGCCAAGCTTGTAGCGTCATAGCCAAGAAGACTCAAGGATGTAATCGTTGCCAAAGGTGCATCAACAAAGTATTGAGTAATTTTTTTTTTTTATACATTTGCAAAAATTTCTTGAAAGCAGTTTTTGCTTTGTCATTATTGGGTATTGTGTGTAGATTGATGAGGGGAAAAAAATGTTTTAATCAATTTTAGAATAAAAATAACATACCATAACAAAATGTGGAAAAAGACTAGGGGTCTGAATTCTTTCCGAATGCACTGTACATGCAACATGTTATAGCTGTTTGTTTTTATTCTGTATATTGTGACAGGTAGTACCATGACAACAACCAAGACTACAGTACAGTACTGCTACGGGCCATCATGAAAATAAATGGCCTAGCACTATACATGAGCAACCTTTGAAGATAAAAAAAAAAAACTGCTGTAGTCAGATGCATAAGTGGATTGAGAAGGCAGAGGCACCGAATGAGAGGGGAAGTCAGATTTATGATGAAGTCTAACGCAAACCTACACACAATGCAACACAAATCTCCACACAACACAAATCTCAACACAACACACATTTCAACACAACACAAATCTCCACACATTACAACGCAAACCTACACACAACGGTCAACTCTGGACCAGAAGTACCCTAGAAATAGAAACCATGGGTCTGGTGGTGCATGCTGGGAGGAAAAGAAAATTGTGAAACATGAAAGTGGACAAAGAAACGTGTAAACCATTAGATTCTTCCTGCATGTGAAGGCTTAGCCTCTGCCTATCAGCAGTTCTTGAGATTTTGATTTAAAGCCTGGTCTGAGATCAGTCGTCGTTAGCGCAGCCCGTTCCTTTGGTGTGGTTGTATTTTCAGACATGYTAATCATGCCTACAAATGACTCTGCCATACATTTAGAATATGGCTGCTGTCTGGATGCAGTTTCATCCATTAATATATCCCTTTTATGGAGCTAGGGCCCAGGCTTTTCTTAGTGCTGCACACACACACAGGCACACACACTCACACGCAGCCACACACAGGCACACGCACACTCACATGCAGGCACACGCACACTCACACGCAGGCACACACACTCACATGCAGGCACACACACTCACATGCAGGCACACACACTCGCAGGCACACGCACACTGCACACTGCACACTGCACACTGCACAATGCACACTGCACACTGCACACTGCACACTGCACACTGCACACTGCACAGGAGAGTAGAGATCACAAGCATGAGTTCACTTTAGCTCTTTATCTGGACTTATCCACAGAGGGTTTGTTGTTAGATCAGGCTGGTCATTGTATTTGTCCATTGTAGAGATTACTTATTTGGCAGCGATTTATCTCCACATTCCCATAGAGATTCCACTGCCTTTTTGCTTAAAACATTTTTCTTCATAGATTCCAAGAGATTTATTTTTCTGTAAAATATTCCGGAGATGATTGACGATGTGCCCAGAGCTATTTTCCTTCCCTGCCAGTGAGAAAACCACCAATAGAAAGGAATCTATAACTTCTAATAAAGTTGTTATTACTTAGAGATGTTTTTTGAAGTGTGCTGTCAAATTTGTGATTAAATGAGAAGAGGATGAGAGAACTAAGGGTCTGTAATTACCCTGTGACTTTGTCATTCCCTCCACTCCTATCGAATGTGTGCACAACTCCTAAACCTACAATGATTGTGTTCCTGATTGAATGCGTCAACGTGTATACACTGAGTGTACAAAACATTAAGAACACCTTCCTAATATTGAGTTGCACCCCCCACCCCMCCCCCCCCYYTTACCCTCAGAACAGCCTCAATTCGTCTGGACATTGACTCTACAATGTGTCGAAAGTGTTCCACAGAGATGCTGGCCCATGTTGACTCCAATGCTTCCCACAATTGTGTCAAGTTGGCTGGGTGTCCTTTGGGTGATGGAACATTCTTGATACACACAGGAAACTGTTGAGCATTAAAAACCCAGCAGCGTTGCATTTCTTGACACACTCTAACCGGTGCGCCCGGCACCCTACTACCATACCCCRTTCAAAGGCACTTAAATATTTTGTCTTGCCCATTCACCCTCTGAATGACACACATACACAATCCATGTCTCAATTGTCTCAAGGCCTACAAATCCTTCTTTAACCTGTCTCYTCTTCATCTACACTGATTGAAGTGGATTTAACAAGTGACATCAATAAGGAATCCAATAAGGGATCATAGCTTTCACCTGGATTCACCAGTCTATGTCATGGAAAGAGCAGGTGTTCATAATGTTTTGTACATTCAATGATTGGCCCAACATCTGTATACTGCAATATGCATGCATAAAGTGTGTGTATTTAAGACTTGTATTCACCATCTCGTTGATGGCCTTTTTAAATGAGATCATATGCTTCAATCAAAACTCAGGCAAAGGAGAGTATGAGGGACATCAGGACATCAGTGGTTCCATCACAGAGGTCTGTCAGGCCACATATTCCATCAGTGGAGAGAAGGAGGGAGCGAGAGTCTGTGTGCCTCGGCTTGTTTGTGTGACAACATTACACTGTCACAATAACATTACTCTGTCACAATAACATCTGTTTCCCGACCCCGGATGCAGGACTGGCTCTGCAGGAAATGACACAGGTTGAGTTCCAAAAGGCACCCTATTCCCTTTATAGTGCACTACTTTWGACACAGCCCCAACAATTGCAGGGAACAGTAGCTGCCCTGCTGCAGCCTGCCAGATCTGACTGACAGCCCTGCCATTACACTCAACACAGAAGGTGACAGCATTTCAATCTAGCCTCCTGTTTTAGTTTCATAGATTCAGATGAAGAACGGGCCCTCTTAATTTACATGTGTCCTGGGCGTCTCTGAATAATTGTGGGGATGAATAAATGAATATAAATGGTACTTTATTTCTGACTCTAAGTGGTGGACAGGCAAAGCTTTTTTGACAACCTACAGCTGGAGTGGGGGAGTCTAGGCTCCGGGGGGCTTTCTGTGGCTCTAGCTCTGTAATTATAATCCTGGTTCTATTCAGGTGGACCATTGTAATGTGGAGACGTTGGCATGGTCCCATTGGCCCATACTGAGGAGGAATTGTTATTAGACCTGTAAGACCTTCTGAGTGTTTCTACGACCTATTCCACTGGGATCATTCCCGTGTGGACACAGACCGTGACTGGACTGGAGGGAGGGACTAGAGGGAGGACTGGAGGGGATGAAGGTGGAGGGGACTGGGGCTGGACGGTGATGGAGTGAGACGGACTTGGAGGGGAACTGGACTGAGGGGGAGGGATGGAGAGGGGATGGACTGGAGCTGGGAGGGGATCGGAGGGGGGGACTGGACTGAGGGGGACTGGAGGAGAACTGAGGGAGGGGTGGACTGGATGGACTGGACTGACTGGAGCTGGGACTGGAGGTGGGGAAGGGATTGGATATGGACTGAGGAGGGGACTGGGGAGGGATGGACTGGAGGGGAGGGGTGGGACTGGAGGGAGCTGGACTGGGGGATAGGAGGGAGATGGACCTGGAGGGGACTGGATGGAGGGGATAGAGCTGGAGGGGTGGACTTGGACTGGAGGGGAGGGGACTGGATGGGGGGGACTGGACTGGAAATGGGATGGGGACTGGAAGAGGGAGACTGGAGGGGAGGAGATGGAGGGATAGGAGTGAGTCTGAGGAGGGAGGGGGAACTATGGAGGGGACTAGAGTGACTTTGGAAGGGGAGGGGCGGCCGCTGGAGCGGATAGACTGGAGGGAAGAATAGGAAAAAAAGGGAGTGGATTGGGTATTGGAGGTAGATGATAGGGGATTGATGGACGGATGGAGGAGTGGGGCTGTGAATAAATTTGGAGTAGGGATTCAGGTAGATACGGGGGTAATATTTGTGAGGATGGTCAAGAATGTAGGGTACTGGCTCTGGGTTATTGGGGACATGTGGCGGTGTGTGGAGGTGGGACAGGAATTAATCTTGGACGCATAAATGTTTTTGTAAGTAGGGGCGGAGTAATTGGGTAGTTGGTGGGGCGCGGCAGGGCGAGGTGAGGAGAGGAGTGCTATCTCAGGTTTAAATACTTTTTCAAAAGAATATGTATGTATTAGAACATGAGATTTTCTGCTTCTCCCCGCAGGGAATTATTCAGCCTTCTATTTATACACAGTGCTGGTCTATCTTATACGTCAGCGTTCTTCCAGGGAACTTTGTTCTTCTGTTCAGGGGACTCCCCAGCCCGGAATTTATCAGTCATCCTTTAACATCGTCTTTAAGGCAGTCCCAGGGGAATATCAGCTGCCGGCCCCAGTGCATATCTGATGTTGGTACAGCAAGTTTTCATGTTTCTGTACATCAGTTGGACCTGGCGGTGCCTCGCTGCCCCTGATGGCCGTCTGGGCCCCTGCGGGCTGCGGGCCTGGCGTTGGTGGTGTGGGCGCGGAGCTCTCTGGGCGGGGCGTTGGCGTTCGCCGTGGGCTGGCGGGTGGGCGGCGGCCCGGCGGGCGCTGGCGGGCGGGGGGGCGGAGGCGGGAGGCGAGGTGATCGAATGTGTGGGTGTTGGTTCCCGTGAGCGGCAGCGGCGGGGCGTGGACCCTGCGTGGTCTAGTATTTTACAACACCCAACACTGTTCTGCTATCGGCAGGACAAGTCACCCCCGAGGGGTGCGCAAGGGGGCAGGTGGATCTTAGGGGGGCGCATGGCATAGGCGTTGGGTTCCCGAGGCCCGGGACCGGAGGATGACGGGCGCGCCGTGGCGGGGGGCGACGCGGGTGGAGGTGGGCTGGGTCGGACCTGGAGTTAGCGTGTGGCCAGTGGCGAGTGGCCTGGATCGCGGGCTGGCTCCTGGAAGGGGGTTGGCTGGAGTTAGGACCAGGAGGCTGGAGTGGCCTGGACGGGGAAGTGGGAATGGCATGGAGCTGGCGCTTTGAGTGGTATCATTGGTAGGTTAGGAGTAAAGAAATGGCAGCATAGCCTATTGGAGTACGTGGAACCTGGAGAGAGTGTTTAATGGAGGTAGTAGGAATCAGAGTAGTTTGAGGGACTGGAAGTTGGACTGGAGGTAGTTATGGTCTATCGAGTGGAGATCGCGGGTGGACTGGACTGAGGAGTTGGATGTTGAGCGGGCTGGAGTTTTGGATCCCTGGAATGGATTCGAGGGGACTGGAGTGGACTCGAGGGGAGGGGACTGGAGTGCCACATAGCTACACATTGACTAGTGTAAGTTGCTCTGTGTTTGAAGTGTGGGTGAGTTTGAGAGTACACAAGACAGGCTTGGCTGGGCCTGCTTTTTTAATTTCCTCTGTGGTCAGAACGAGAGAGAGAGGGAGAGAGAAATAGAGAGAGAATAGARGAGTGGAAAGAGAGAGAAAGAAAAAAATGAAAAAGAAAACGAGACAACCAGAGAGACATGAAAGAATGCAGGTCCTCTGTCACCTCATCAGCCCTGCTCTGCTCTGTTGAACCAGCCAGTCAATTCCTCCCATCATGTTCATCAGAAAGAAACACACAGTGGAAAAACTRCAGCCGCGCAGCCGGGCTAGAGGTCAGACCAGGCCAAGCGGCTGCTTCCTGTCCCTACCTCCCCCCTCTAGTCCTCGTTCACCCACCCCCTTGGTGGTTATGATCTGCCCGCTGACGACTGACCTCCAGGGGGTTAAAGGGGCTGAGAGGGGGCCTGTCGGGTCACTAGAGTCTCAGAGTTCCAGGGCCGGTCGCTCCAGTGCACACAACACAATGACCCAGTGTGAGGGAGCAGGGAGCAGACGAGTACAAGTCTACGTCCAAAACGGCATTCTATTCCCTACGTAGTGCATATAGCCCTGGTCAAAGTAGTACATTATGTAGGGAATATTGTGCATCCCAATGTTTTTCTAAACACGAGCCTGGAATAGCACAAACGCTTTCGTTTGACGAGGAGTTCAAATTGTTTCCAGCCTCACGATACGGCCACACTTGCTGATTAACTTTGCAGGCTTGTATTTGCCACAATGCTGAGAAGTAAAAGTGCTTCCAGCAGCCACTATGTAGGCAGAAGCTGTAGGCTTGAAACAGCTGCACACTCCTTCCTTAGTATGGGGATATAGTCTGCATCCCAAATGGCATTCTATTCCCTTCGTAGTGAACTACTGTTGACCAGTGCACTATGTAGGGAATAGAGTGGCATTTGAGACAGCCATAGTATATTAGCCTTAGGGTTACATTTGTTGAATTTGTGATTTGTAAGGTTTTCTTGCTTCTTTACTAATCTTTATTTCTGTGTTTTGTTGGCAGGGAAAGAACTCCTCATAAACTAGGGAGAGAAACTCTCATCGAAGGACCTTGGACTGTTTAGATGCTTTTATGAGGTATTTTATGAGGTATTTTCAGTGATTTACGGCAACATATTATCCTTCTCTTAATTGTTTATGATAAGCTTTGAGTTCCCTGAGAAATGTATGCAACCATGGCATAAACTCTAGAGTATCATTCACAAATGACTTTGCCTTGCAATGGGGGTGGTTGAGAACTTGGCCCAGTGCATCATGCGGGCTTGATGGGGACACGTCCCTTTTTTTAAAGAAAGCATTTAATTATTTTCCTGAGACATTAACATAATGGGCTGAATGMAGGAAGGCGATTTAGTAACCTGTAAAAATAAATCCAGTTATATTTTACAATGCTATGAAAGTAGTTTGGCTCCAGACAAAGAGATAATCCCATACCTTTTAAAACTCTCATTAATAAACTGTTGACAGACCTCGGGAAGCCCCCAAATACATCTGTCTGAAAGAGTGCACATTATAAATGAGGGCCTGAAAGGTCCCCCTGTGGAATAGTCCCTGAATGCATCCCAAATGGCACCCTATTCCCTATTTAGTACACTACTTTTGACCAGAGCCCTATGTGCTGTATAAGGAATAGGGTGCCATTTGGAAAGCACTCCTGTTTTCTGCGTTTACTCTCGCTTGCTCTATTCCTCATGTTTTCTCCCTCACCTAGACCCATCTGTTAGTCGGTGCAGAGAGCGTGGTCATTAGTAGCTAACAGTGCCTCGGCTTTGACAGAAGGGAAAACTGTCCACTGTGAGCTGTAAAAACTCCCATATGTGCCATACGAAACCAGCCACCAGCCGTCTGCTGCATTTAGCTAGAGCTCTACCCAGGGTTTTCATTTGCCTTAGCGCTTAGCTAGCTTTTCCCCTCTCAGACCATCTTAACATACACATGGGGCAGGATACAGTTGCTGAATGTTATAGTATAACGACACACACACACATCACTTAGCACGGCAGCAAAGAGCCAACAAGAGAGAGGGCTGCTACTACCCAGCTACACACCACACACACACACACACACACACACACACACACACACACACACACACACACACACACCACACACACCACACACACACACACAACACACACACCACACACACACACACACACACACACACACACACACACACACACACACACACACACACACACACACACACGACACACACACAACAGCACGCATGTACACACACACCACCACCTCTCCATGGTACAGCTAATGAATGGCTTGAAAAGCGCCCAGTCAGCCCTGCTCTCATAAATCAGACAGCAGCAGTCTGTCACTCCCCCTTCTCCCTTTCTCCTCCACAGTTTCCCTTACATTCCCCTAGTTTAACTCCGTAGGTGCTGAGTAGCATGGTCAGGCTGGTGATAGTCTGCTCTCCTACCTGCTGCAGATACAGAGCAGTCGTCAACAGGTGGAGAAAACAGCTCAACACCGAACCCGATGGATGAAGTTTGTTAATGACCTATACTCCCCAAAGAGCACAAAGGGTTTATGTCAAGTAAACAGTTGAGAGGTCCAGCTAGAAGTAGGATCTCATGGCCAGAGTTCAGAGCAATAGACAAGCATCTTAACTCTCTTTGCCTGTTTTGCCCCAAAGCAATGCACTTAACCTCAACCGTGCAAATAAACAACAACAATCTTATGGTTGCGTCCCAAATTATATCCTTTCCCCTATCTATTGGTCCTGGTCAAAAGTAGTGCACTACATAGGGGAYAGGGTGTCATTTGGGACGCAGACKATGTGACCTCTTTGTTCTATTAGCCCATCTCAGGCTTCAGCCTCGTACACAGAGTGCCTTCAGAAAGTATTCACACCCCTTGACTTTTTCCACATTTTGTTGTGTTACAAAGTAGGATTAAAATGTGTTTTGTCAAATTGTCATTTTTGGTCAATGATCYAGMCAAAATATCTTGTAATGTCAAAGTAAAAAAAAAAGATACTAATAATATTTAAACACTATATCTTGATCAGATAAGTATTCACCCCCCTGAGTCAATACATGTTAGAACCACCTTTGGCAGTGATTACAGCTGCGAGTCTTTCTGGGTAAGTCTCTAAGAGCTTTGCACACCTGGATTGTACAATATTTGCCCATTCTTCTTTTTGAAATTATTCAAGAACTGTCAAGTCAAAACTGTAACTAGGCCATTCAGGAACATTCAATGTCGTCTTGGTAAGCAACTCCAGTGTTAAATGTGCCTTGTGTTATTGTCCTGCTGAAAGGTGAATTTGTCTCCCAGTGTCTATTGGAAAGCACACTGAAGCAGGTTTTCCTTTAGGATTTTTGCCTGTGCTTAGCTATATTACATTTATTTTTGTCCTAAAGAACTCCCTTGCCAATGGCATGATGCAGCGAGCACCATGCTTGAAAATATGAAGAGTGGTACTCAGTGATGTGTTKGATTTGCCTCAAACATAGCGCTTTATAATCAGGACAAAAAGTTAATTTCTTTGCCAATTTTTTTCCAGTATTCCTTACGGGCCTTGTAGCAAACAGGATGCATGTTTTGGAATATTTTAATCCTTCTTTTCACTCTGTAATKTATGTTAGTATTGTGGAGTAACTACATTGTTGTTGATTAATACTCAGTTTTTGCCTATCACAGCCATTAAACTCTAACTGTTTCAAAATCACCATTGGCCTCATGGTGAAATCCGTGAGCAGTTTTCTTCTACCGGCAATTGAGTTAGGAAGGACACCTGTATCTTTGTGGTGACTTGATACACCATCTATAGTGTAATGAATAACTTCACCATGCTCAGTGGGATATTCAGTGTCTGCTTCTTTTCTTCTTCTACCAATTGGTGCCCTTCTTTGCGAGGCATTGAAAAATCTCCCTGGTCTTTGTGGTTTAATCTATGCTTGAAATTCCCTTCTCGATTGAGGGACCTTACAGATAATTGTATGTTTGGGGTACAGAGAACAGGTAGTCGTTCAAAAATCATGTTAACCACTATTATTTAACACAGAATGAGTCCATGGGATTTTTTAATTTTTACACTTGAAATGATTTAAGCTTGCCATAACAAAGGGGTTGAATACTTATTGACTCAGCTTTCAGCTTTTCATTTTTGATTAATTTTGAAAATTTGCTACAAACAAAATTCCACTGTAACATTATGGTCTATTGTGTGTAAATCAGTGACACAACATCTCAATTGATTGAATCCATTTTAAATTCAGGCTGTAACACAGCAAAATGTGGAAAAAAATACAGAGTTGTGAATACTTTCTGAAGGCAATGGAAATGTTAACAAATGTTTGATTGCAGTATTAACATGGCTCTGTTGATCCCTCTGAACTGTGTTGAACTGTTTGCCAGCACCGCTCTACAGCTCACTGCAGTGGGCTGAATGTACACAACACACACTCACTATTAGTGCTGAGCGATTAACCAAAATGTATTTTAAAAATTATTATTAAACAACTAACGGTTCAATTACTTGAATTCCATTTAGTTCCGTTTTTTTGTGAGCCTAAMGTGCTGTTTCTATAGAGAGAAATCAACTATGTGGGACGCCGGGCTGAAGGGAGTTGTTGTTTTCATTAAGCAAATATTCAACCTAGTTCATTGCAGAAACGTGGTAATTAACTACAATGACCATAATCCATTTCGCCTGTTCTTTCCGGCTCGGACAGAGATGGATACACATTTACGCATGCTACATTAGGTTAGATACACACAGACTGCATAAACCGCATAAGAGAGGAATGTACACAACACAACAATGGGAGAGAGGGGCAGTTCGTGAAAGAATGCCTTATCTACTTTGAAGAACTAGTAAAATTATTTAGTCAGACAGCTCTGCAGCATACTTAGGCAGGCTAGCCTAGCTAAATAGGATAACTAAAGACAGTACAGTATGGGGAGCACAGAGATAACATTGTCTGGCTGGCTGCACAATTAAAATATTGTATTATTTCATTGTAATTTCCTATTTGTCTGCCTGACAGAGACAATTCAATATTTTGCCAATTGAATGTTCAATATTTCGGGCTTTGGAATTTACCTTAAAAAGCTCTAAAATAGTTTTTATGTCACACACACAGAAACACACACAGTGCTCCAGCGCTAATGCTAATCACACAGAGGTCTGGTTGAATGGTCAAGTCAATAGCATTGCAATCCCTAAAAGAGCTAATGCGCTATAGTTATGTACGTTAGGTCAGTCCATATTCTCTCTCTCTCTCTCTCTCTCTCTCTCTCTCTCTCTCTCTCTCTCTCTCTCTCTCTCTCTCTCTCTAGCAAAGTTTACATCAGTTATGACTACAAAGAGAAATGCAGTGGTTTAATGGTACCAAAGCATGCAGTTTAATAATATGCAAGTGTAATGGTACCAAAGCATGGTACGTTGAGTGGTTGTTTAGGCTACGAGTAAAGGCAATGCTATCCCCCCGCACACACACACTCATTACATACCCCTCCCCCCTCTTCAGTCTGCCTCTCTTTCTCTTCCTCTCTCAATTCAATACAATTCAATAATAGCTTTATTGGCATTAATGGGTAGTTGCCTCTGTTGCCAAATCAATGTATATGAAGTATTGCATCAATCGGCAGTATTTTTGAGCAAGAATAATAATATATATCAACAAAAATAATTATACATGTTAAATAGTACACACATTTATTTTACAAACAGCAACAATTGAGAAATGAAATGTAGGGCTGTGTGACATGACTGGAGGCAGTGTCTCTTATATTATGACAGGCCAGGACATAATCTGCAGCAAGATCTAAGATCTAGTGTGTTAGGTGAGTCTAGATTTTGTTGGCTATTTTCTACATTTGGAGTGCTGGGGGGAATCTCCCAAGTTCTGCTCTACTTTCTCTCTTGCTCTCTCTAATTGGGAATTAATAAACTTAAATTAGTCTGCAACACTTTGCAGCACTAAATGCAGACTTCAGTGAATCTACATATCCAGGCTGTATCACAACCGGCCGTAATTTGGAGTCCCATAGGGCGGCGCACAATTGGCCCAGCGTCGTCCAGGTTTGGCTGGTGTAGGCCGTCATTGTAAATAATAATTTGTTCTTAACTGACTTGCCTAGTTACTGTAAATAAAGGTTAAATGAAAAACATATTATGAAATTCCACAGAGCCACAGTAGTAGGCACAAATGTTGTTCCCAGACACATACAGATCCCTCCCCCTGCTCAGTCCGCCCTCCCACTCTGTCTCTCTGTGTGAGATGGTCATTCTCTGAACCTCAGAGATGCTATCTAGACCGAGTTCGTCTAGATAGCGCCTATTTCAACAACCTCTCTCTCACTCGTTCTCTATTTCTCTCAATTTAAGGGGCTTTATTGGCATGGGAAAGATATGTTTACATTGCCAAAGCAAGTGAAATAGATAATAAATAAAAGTGAAACAATAAAAAATGTACAGTAAACATTACACTCACAAAACTTTCCAAAATAAGAAAGACATTTCAAATGTCATATTATGTCTATATACAGTGTCTATATACATATTATGTCTATCTCTCTTTCTCTCTCCCTTACACACTGTGGACAGGATTTATTCCATATTTCAGCAGCACAGACTGGGTAGATGGAACAATATAGTACCTTTAGTGACAGTGAGCCGTGTGGATGAATAATGCATTGGGGTGGATGGGGGAGTGAGATGCCCACTGTCTCCTTCCTCTGGTCTATGTGATAATAAAAAGGGACTCGTGGGATTCCTGGGYTGTGTCCCAATTARCACCCTATTCCCTATATAGTGCACTACTTCTGACCAGAGCCCTATGGGATATTCTGGTGGTCAGTGAATATTGGAACACCCCACTATCAGTGACATAGGTAAGGGCTGTTATTGTTTTTATAGGTTCTGTTTTATCCTGTGGTGGTCTATTAAATATTAATATCAAGCAGCCACTTGGAATGATCTGTTGTGGTTATGTTTTTTGGACCACTGTGATGCCTTTGGGAGAGAAAATATGTCATTCAGTTCAGTGTCTGGGTGGTACGAGCACTGGTCTGTGTGTGTGTGTGTGTGTGTGTGTGTGTGTGTGTGTGTGTGTGTGTGTGTGTGTGTGTACGTACAGTATGTGTCTGCATGCTTGCATGAATGCGCGTGTGCGTGCATGAATGTGGTTGTGCGTGCATGAATGCGGGTGTGCGTGCATGTGTGTGTTGGGCGGCAGGTAGCCTAGCATTTAAGAACTTTGAGCCAGTAACCAAAATGTTGCAGGTTCGAACGCCGAGCTGACTAGGTAAAACATCTGTTGATGTGCCCTTGAGCAAAGTACTTAACCACAATTGCGCCTGTAAGTTGCTCTGGATAAGAGCGTCTGCTAAATGACTCAAATGTAATTATTGTCCGCTCTGCTGTGAGCAACACTTTGAGGTTTGGAGGTTGTTGGAGGTTTCCAAGGGTGATTCATTCATTCAGCCAACAGCACCTCTATCATCTTTACCCTGAAGCCACTTCAATCAATCACCCATTCAGACAACACAACGGCTCAGGTGACCTGCAGYACATTCAGGCAGGCAGTCAAAGAATGTGACTATTCTACAGATTGGGTATAATCTCAGTTGTTTTTGTGTTTGTTAGCGTCCGTGTGTGATTACTCCACTGTCAGATTAAAGGCAGAGCTATTGTGTGTGTGTGCATGTGTGTGGTGTCGGAGTGAGTGTGTGTGTCGATGTGAGTGTGTGTGTCTCCCAGTGTGAGTGACTGTTTGTCCCCTCTGCCCTCCCTGTGGAGGTCTTGGTAGGACACAGAGGGATCTGGTTGCGTGGGTGGGTGTCAGCTCCACACTAGGCTGCTCTTGGTAATTAAAGCTCCGGGGGCTGCAGGAGGTGGGTTACAGCTTTAACTGCAAAACATGTCCAATGACCCTTCCACCATCTACACTCTACCCCCTACCTCCCTCCACCCTCTACCTCCCCTCCACCCCTTACCCCCTCCACCTCCTACCCCTGCACCCGCTAAGACCCCTCCACCCTCATCCCCTACCCTCATCCCCTACCCCCTCCACCACCTACTCCTTCCACTCCCTACCCCCTGCCTGTGGGAATTTGATTTGTTCACACATTGCTTGCCTGGACCAGTGTGTTGGGAGTAGTAGAGGGCGAAAGACTGGGACTGTCCTAAATGGCACTCTATTCCCTATATAGTGCACCACTTTTGACCAGGACCCATAGGGAATCCCAAAGGGCTCTGGTTAACAATAGTGTGCTATGTAGGGAATARRGTGCCATTTGGTATAGAGTAGAGTGACAGCATCAAGGGGAAACAGCATCGTAAACGTCTGGGTGTGATTCTGTGATAACAAGCTAAATGTGGATAAACACAGAGAGGGACACACACACACACACACACCCAAGCACCCTCTCTTCCCATTGGTTCTGTCACAGTTGAGAGCAGGTCCCAGGCGATAATGGGCTGTCTCTACCCTCGAAGCCAATTACTAAAGACAAATACGCAGAATAGTTGTACAGCTGTTCYTCTCTCGCAATAACCTTGCCGAGTGCCGCAGCGGTCTAAGGCACTGCATCTCAGTGCTAGAGATGTCACTACAGACCCTGGTTCGATTCCAGGCTGTATCACAACTGGCTGTGATTGGGAGTCCCATAAGGCGGTGCACAATTGTCCCAGCGGGTTAGGGTTTGGCCAGGTTAGGYCGTCATTGTAAATAAAAAGTTGTTCTTAACTGGCTTGCCTAGTTAAATAAAGGTTCAATAAAAACTTTCTTTTTACGTAAAAGAGCTTGTTGTGAGCCCAAGGGGCATGGATGCATTCATAAGGAACGCGAGTTTCATTTCCCGTATGATCGATGAGGATCTCCATATTGCAAATGTACGGTCCCTTATTTGACGTCTGCGGTTGTTATTAAAATTGGCCGACGGCATCTGGTCGTCCCCCAGGTCCTGGTCTTCCGGGAAGTCATCAAATAAAGTCTCTCGGACATTTGGTTTCCGCGTTATATGTTTGATTTTTTTTTACATTTTCTGTTGTACCGGAAAATTCCACCAGATGGCGACTGGCTGCTTACTGCAAATGGACAAAACATCACCAAATGAACATGGCCGTTTCTTGTAAACGGAAAATACTTCAAAGACGAAACTCRGTGAGCACAGGTTTGGCCAAATGTACTTTAAGCCCAGAAACAAGATGGCSWCGAGGCCTCAACGCTCTTTGAGTTAATGCCCATTTTCTGGGATTAAAGGTTGAAAATGGTAATACAGTGCTAATTTGACTGCTTCACATCAAAGTACATAAACGTACGATGTAAGAAAAAATAGAAACAGTCATTTATCTATCGTAATTTACTAGAAATCGTACAACGCCGTTTGATGATGGTTAAAACAAATGTGTTTTTTTTTCTTCAAAAAAAGTTATCGAGGCGAATCCGTTAAGGCGGGTTTCGRAGCTCTACGTGATTTCTGTGATTTTYTGTGATTTTCTGTACTCACACACACAGTCAATGTGGAGTGACACAGTGTAGGGCTTACAGACACACAGAGCCTGCAATAGTTACCGGCGTTCGCACCATCAAAGAACCGTCAGACCTAGAGCTCTGAAACTTTATAAACTTAAGTTGGTAGTGCACAGTGAGCTTTGTGGCTCTAGAMGGTTCTCAGGCCGAAAAACAGCCTTGTCCATTTGCAATACCTTCAATTAATTTTTAACGTTGTGAAAATGACGACATTTAGAAAAGTCCCATAATCACAAGACATAGGTGCATTGAAACCGCCTCGGCCCATAGAGACTGACCCTACACGTTTCTAGCCAATAGCTCGTCCAGGGACCCCGTAGCAACCCCTGAAATATGATCATTTTCAGCAGTAATTAAGGTCGCTGTTCGGGCTCCGAATTACCTATTGACCCAAAACTCAGGATTTGGGGTCGCCTAAGCTAGGCCTACACATAATGTCAGAACTGGACCCGCAGCTCGAATGTAACTATGTTTTTTATGGTTTTAACAGAAGGCGCTATGAATTATGGGCCGGCTCTGAAATAAGTGATAGTTGGCTTCTAAAAGAGTTGGACAAAGTGAATTTGGTGTCAGTATGATATCTTATTGAATTATGGCTGACTTGATGGTTGTATAATATMTTTTTCGGGATCGGTGTCCCTTCCACTGGACGGTTGAGCTAATGTAGGCTAATGGAATTAGCATGAGGTTGTAAGTAACAAGAAAATTGCCCAGGACATAGACATRTCTGATATTGTCAGAAAGCTTAAATTCTTGTTAATCTAACTGCACTGTTCAATTTACAGTAGCTTTTACAGTGAAATAATACCATGCTATTATTTGAGGAGAGTGCACAATTTTAACGTGAAAAGTTATTAAAACTTCTTATGGCTGAGATCCCGTTAACGGGATCGACTTGACAACAGCCAGTGAAAGTGCAGGGCACCAAATTCAAACAACAGAAATCTCATAATTTAAATTCCTCAAACATACAAGTATTTTACRCCATTTTAAAGATAAACTTGTTGTTAATCCCACCACAGTGTCCGATTTCAAAAAGGCTTTACGACCAAAGCACACCATCTGATTATGTTAGGTCAGTACCTAGTCACAGAAAAACACAGCCATAAACAACATATGCTATATTGTCAGTGTGAAAATGCTCTTCTGCAAGTTGACAGTGTCCATTGCCAATGTACTGTATATCCATAAGGACTTCCGATTACGAAATGGGCATGCTGAATCAACATCAATGAGAAATTCTTACTTCCTATGACTTCCTATGATCAAACATGACAAATATACCTTCTAGGTTGATTCAGGGCTTTACCTATTTATATATGCCATTTGGACATATCTTATGCCATTTGAACATGGTTCAYTGAATTTTGGCTTCGGAAGCCGACTTCCTRTGATCATATATGGCAAATGGACATAACATCCTGATTTGGTACTTTCAATACTTATATATGCCAATGGACATGTCTTATGCCATTTGGACATGGTCCACTGACATATATGGCAAATTAACAAAACATAGGCCTTATGGACAAACTCAATAAAATAAGACAAATGTATGTCCATACGGTTACTACACATGTTTAATTGACAAATGTTTTTTTGTTGTTGAAAATTTCACTCTTGGGAACTGACTTTGTGACCATTTCCCATATGAACATTTACGGTGGAGCGCGATTTTTGGTTTATGACACTTGGCATTTGCAATGTTCCGATTGCAATATGGTGTTGTTGAACTGCCGTCCAATTGAGTGGTATTTGCAATTGTGTATATGGTTCGCCCAATGCCAATAAGTTGTCGTTCATTTTTATAAATTTTTGTGCATTTTGTCAGTTTTTGTCCATTTCATGCCAAGTGCCCTTACCTGTGGCAAAACTGCTGCTGAAGGAAAACACTTGTTTAGGCTTTCTTCGCATTAGTTGATCATAACTGAGAAATAGCTAAGTGCTCTGCCAATGCAAAAAGCACATTTTTCCCACTGCCAGTGAGATTCCTCATGTATAAATATAAAGCTTTCAGTTCCCAATGGCAATGATAGCTATTAAAATATACTTCAGAGGTGCAGCTTCATTGTAAGACAGAAATAAAACTACACTAGAAGTGTACCATAATAATTACTGTTATTCTTAACATCAGGGTCTAGGGGAAGAGTCTGACCAGGATTCTGACCATACAGTATAGGACTAGTCCAGACAGTTTAATATTATATATTATATATTATTATATATTATATTAGGTGTAGACCACACATCCGTTTGTAAAAACCCACCACTATCCACAGTTGATCCACAGTTGATGTTTGTAATTCATTGGGGGCAAAGAGGATAGTTAGAATGTCCTGGAACGCTTGTCTGGTGTGCATGCTGCTATCTAAACTTACTCCCTAGTGCTTGAAACCTGAATGTTTTATAACGGACACAGTCTGGAATCCATCCTGGCTGGAACACACACATGCACGCACGCAAACACACATGCAATTACAGCCGATGAGATTGTTTACTCTTAATATGGTAGCTTGGGTTTTACCGTACTAGTTTCAGGGATGGTTGCTCTTACTTCCCTGTCAGTGTTTATAGAACACACTCATTCTCTATAGAAAACACAAACTCTACTAGAAAACACTCATTCTGTATAGAAAACGTTTCATCTATATAGAACATACTCATTATATATAAAACACATCATTCTCTATAGAAAATACCATTCTCTATAGAACACACACATTCTCACAAGAACACACTCGTTCTCTACAGAACACATCATTCTCTATATAACGCACTCATTCTCTATATAATAACTCATTCTCTATAGAACAGACTCATTCTCTATAGAACACACTCATTCTATGTAGAACACACTCATTCTATATATAACACACTCATTCTATATAGTAACACCTCATTCATGACACACATTCTCTATGGAACACACCTCATCCTCTAAGAACACACTCATTCTCTATAGAACACACTCATTCTTATATAGAACACACATCTCTTCTATATAGAAAACACTCATTCTCTATGTAACACAATCATTCTCTATAGAACACACTCATTCTCATATAGAACACACTCATTCTATATAAAACACACTCATTCTCTATGGGACACACTCATTCTCTATGGAAACACACTCATCCTCTACAGAACACACTCATCCCTATAGAACACCACCATCCTCTATAGAAAACACTCATTCTCTATAGAACACACTCATTCTCTATAGAAACAATTCATTCTATATAGAACACACTCATTCTTATATAGAACACACTCATTCTCTATAGAACCACACTCATTCTCTATTAAACACACTCATTCTCTATAGAACACACTCATTCTCTATAGAAAATACTAATTCTCTATAGAACACACTCATTCTCTAAATAGAACACACTCATTCTCTATAAAACACTCATTATCTTTTCATGTGATCTCATTTTTGAGGCTTCCCACAAATAGAACTATATTGACAAAGGATAGATGAATTTAAGTAGCATGTTAGGTGAATTGGGTTAAGTTTAGAATAAGAATTAGGGGAAGGGTTAGCAAAAATGCTACAGTTGTCCCTGACTCAACTTGAACATGCAACCTATGCATAGTCTCTWTACCCCTACCTACATGTACAAATTACCTCGACTAACCTGTACCCCCACACATTGACTCAGTACCAGTACCCCCTGTACATAGCCTTGTTATTGTTGATTTGTGTTTTTTACTTTAGTTTATGTAGTAAATATTTTCTTAACTCTATTTTCTTAAAACTGCATTGTTGGTGAAGGGCTTGTAAATATGCATTTCACGGTAAGGTCTACACCAGCTGTATTCGGAGCATTTGACAAATAACATTTGATTTGGATTGCTAGACTGTCATGGATTACGCGCACCCATTGTAACGGCTGTTGGAAGGAGAGGACCAAGGTGCAGCGTGATACGTGTCCATATTTATTAAATGAACACTGAAATAACAAAAATAACAAAGAATAACGACCGAAACAGTTCTGGCTGGTGCAGACACACAACAGGAAACAACTACCCACCAAGCACAGGTGGGAATGAGGCTACCTAAGTATGGTTCTCAATCAGAGACAACGATAGACAGCTGCCTCTGATTGAGAACCACACCAGGCCAAACACCTAGAAATACAAAACATAGAACAAAACATAGAATGCCCACCCCAACTCACGCCCTGACCAAACCAAAATAGAGACATAAAAAGGAACTAAGGTCAGGGCGTGACACCCATCTTCCCCGACCAACCTCCCTAATTTCGTTTCTGTCTCAAGTAACTAGACCATTAGTAGTATCATACGTCTTGGAGGTGCTCTGAAATACGTAAAGTATATTTTGTATTGCTCTGAGGCCGGGCTGGCGCAGAAGACACAGTGGTGACACAGTAATCACCCCAACTGTCTCTGCCGCACACACAGCCAGACCTTCCCCCCTTTCCTCCCTTCTCTCTTCTCTCTGCCTCTCTCCCCCTTCTCCCTCTGCTCCACCACTCCATCCCTCTCAAGCCCACCCCAGTCAAGTCCCATTGTATCCTCCCCCTTGTCTCCTCTCTTCCATGGCATTTATTTTTGTCACCAGTCCATCCCCCCCAACCCAAATGCATGCCTCCCTTCCACCCCTCCCTCCCAGCCATCTCCCAACGAACGCCCCACGGGCCATGCCTCTATCAGTTGTTCCTGCCTGTCTGCACACATAGAGGGTGGAGGGTGGTTGTCATTGTCCCTGGCTCCTGGGTCTGTCTCTCGTAGCTCCACTCCCTGGATAAATGGCTGGCTGACTGGATGGCTGAATGGATTACTGGCTGGATGGCTGACTAGATGGATGGATGACTGGATGGATGGATGGCTGACTGGGTGGCTGGCTGGCTGGCTGGATGACTCGCTGGATGACTCGCTGGATGGCTGACTAGATGGCTGAATGGCTGGCTGGCTGGATTGCTATCTGGATGGCTGGCTGGCTGGATTGCTGTCTGGATGGCTGGATGGATGGCTGGCTGGCTGGCTAGCTGGATGGCTGGATGACCCCGTTGACTCCATCGCTGTCCTCTGAGCTCCTACCACAGAGGTGCAAATGACACGTTGCGGAAGTGATAAAAGTTTAATGCAGGTCTCTTGAGCAATTAAATATTAACGATCATCCCGTCCCTGCTTTATTCCTCATATTCAGAGTCAGTTGTGTGCCGTGTGCCCTCGAATGGAGATTACTCTCGCATTACAGGTCAGAAACATTCATAAGGGTTATCGCTAGACTCGATCATGGGCGCTGCCTTGCATCAGAAGCCTTTTGTTTCATTAATGGGATCAATATTCAGCTGCCACTTATAGAGAGCTGGAGGAATATACTGTCCAATAGCTGTCTGGCTATCTATAATAACTCCCTTTGCGTCAATCAAATCAAATCAAATTTTATTTGTCACATGTGCCGAATACAACAGGTGTAGACCTTACTGTGAAATTCTTACTTACAAGCCCTTAACCAACAATGCAGTTTTAAGAAAATATAAGAAAAGATTCACTAAATAAAATAAAGTAAAAAGAAAGCAACACAATAAAGTAACAATAATGAGGCTATATACAGTACCTTCGGAAATTAATCACCTTGACCTTTTCCACATKTTGTTACGTTACATACAGCCTTATTCTAAAATTGATAAACAAATAAATACATCTCAACAATCTACACACARTACCCCTTAATGACAAAGAGAAAACTGTTTTTTAGAAATGTTTTCAAATGTATTAAAAATAAAAAACAGAAATACCTTATTTACATACATAAGTATTCAGACCCTTTACTATGAGACTCGAAACTGAGGTCAGGTGCATCCTGTTTCCATTGATCATCCTTGAGATGTTTTTAGAACTTGATTGGAGTCCACCTGTGGTAAATTTCATTGATTGGACATGATTTGAAGAGGCACACACATATGAGGTCCCTGTCTATATAAGGTCCCACAGTTGACAGTGCATGTCAGAGCAAAAACCAAACCATGAGGTTGAAGGAATTGTCCGTAGAGCTCCGAAACAGGATTGTGTCGAGGCACAGATCTGGGGAAAGGTACCAAAAAACGTCTGCAGCATTGAAGGTCCCAAAAACATATTGGTCTCCTTCATTCTTAAATTGATGAAGTTTGGAACCACCAAGACTCTTCCTATAGCTTGCCACCCAGCCGAACTGAGCAATATCGGGAGAAGGCCCTTGGTCAGGGAGGTGACCAAGAACCCGTTGGTCACACTGACAGAGCTCTAAAGTTCCTCCGTGAAGATGGGAGAACCTTCCAGAAGGACAACCATCTCTGCCAGACTCAACCAATCAGGCCTTTATGGTAGAGTTGCCAGACAGAAGCCACTCCTCAGTAAAAGGCACATGACAGCTCGCTTGGAGTTTGCCAAAAGATTGAACTCTTTGGCCTGAAACCCAAGCATCACGTCTGGAGCAAACCTAGCACCATCCATACGGTGAAGCATTGTGGTGGCAGCATCATGCTGTGGGGATGTTTTTCAGCAGCAGGGACTGGGAGACTAGTCAGGATTGAGGCAAAGATGAACTGAGCAAAGTACAGAGAGATACTTGATGAAAACCTTCTCCAGAGYGCTCAGGACCACAGACTGGGGTGAAGGTTGACCTTCCAACAGGACAACGACAATAAGCACAGCCAAGACAATGCAGGAGTGGCTTTGGGACAAGTGTCTGAATGTCCTTGAGTGGCCAAGCCAGAGCCCGGACTTGAACCCTGTTGAACATCTGTTTTTGCTTTGTCATTATGGGGTATTGTGTGTAGATTAATGAGGGAAAAAAACAATTGAATCAATTTTAGAATAATGCTGTAACGTAACAAAATGTGGAAAAAGTCAAAGGACTGAATACTTTCCTAAGGCACTGTACAGGGGGTACCGGTACTGAATCAATGTGCTGGGGTACAGGTTAGTTGAGGTAATTGAGGTAATATGTACATTTAGGTATAGGTAAAGTTACTATGCATAGATAATAAACAGCAAAGTGTTAGTCCCAGGGTCCTTAGCTTAGTGATGAGCTTTGAGGGCACTATGGTGTTGAACGCTGAGCTGTAGTCAATGAACAGCATTCTCACGTTGGTGTTCCTTTTGTCTAGGTGGGAAAGGGCAGTGTGGAGTGCAATAGAGATCATCTGTGGATCTGTTGGGGCGGTATGCAAATTKGAGTGGATCTAGAGTTTCTGGGATGATGGTGCTGAYGTGAGCCATTACCAGCCGTTCAAAGCACATTATGCCTACAGATGTGAGTGCTACAAGTTGGTAGTCATTTAGGCAGGTAACCTTTGCGTTCTTGGACACAGGGACTATGGTGGACTGCTTGAAACATGTAGGTTTACAGACTCGGTCAGAGACCGGTTGAAAATGTCAGTGAAGACACTTGCCAGTTCATCAGTGCATGCTCTGAGTACATGTCCTGGTAGTGCGTCTGGCCCTGCCACCTTGTGAATGTTGACCTGTTTAAAGGTCTTACTCACATCGGCTACGGAGAGTGTGATGCTTGCCTCAAAGCGTGAATAGAGGTCATTTAGCTCGCCTGGTAGTTCGTGGCACTGAGCAGCTCGTGGCTGGTCTTCCCTTTGTAGTCCGTAATAGTTTGCAAGCTCTGCCACGTCCGAGCAGCGATAGAGCTGATGTTGTAGGATTCAATCTTAGTCCTGTATTGATGCTTTTCCTGTTTGATGGTTCGTTGGAGGGAAAAGCGGGATTTCTTATAAGTGTCCAGGTTAGAGTCCCGCTCCTTGAAAGCAGCAGATCTACCCTTTAGCTCAGTGCTGATGTTGCCTATAATCCATGGCTTCTTGTTGGGGTATGTACGTATGTACTGTTATCTTCCGAATAAACTCTTAAAGACCTGGTAATCTTTTACCTCAATAGCAGTCAATATTTAATCGTCACCTTATTTAGTCTCATCTGAAAGTTGTAAATTCTTGGTTATCTTCACGAACCCTGGCTAACAAGTTGAATCAGCAATACAAAATGTGGTTTAATTATTTATTTACTAAATACCTAAATAATCACACAGAATTACATCTACACTGAATGGATCATACATTGATTACAAATTATTTCAGAAAGGAAGACGTCCCTAGCGGACGGAACAGATATGACGGCTGGTTACACAAAGAAAGGGGGTTGGGTTTTGAATGAAAGGGAAGACTGAGTAACAAAGGGAGAAGCTATGCTATCGTAAATACAGTATCTTATGCATTCTAAATTACCGCCCATTTGAAAAAGGAAAATGCAATAAATATTTACTCTGAGCTGCGCTTCGATCGGTTGGTCGTAGATGGAAGGCCGGGTTGTCCTTTGAAGAATGTCTGGTGGTAGAACGGTTACTTGGTAGTACCATCATTGTGTGGTAGAACAGCTACTCTGTCCGTCCTCTCCTAGCCCACSTCTACAGTTGCTGTGCTAATGCAACGGCTAGGRGGTATCACTTCTTTAGTGAATAAGAGTTCAAAGTTCATACCAAGTTGCCATACTTTTAAGATTGTGCTATATTCTGGCTGGTATAGYCGGAATTCATCCTTTCGGCGTGTCGATCGTCACCTTCACATTGAAATTCGATGCTAATTTTGTTAGGTTCTTGCTGAGGTTGGCTTAGTTCTGTAGGTGTTCTTTGTCCTTTCAACGTGGGGACTGCAAGTCCTCACGTCCTTGGAACAGGAAGTTGAATTTTCGTCAACGGATTTATATAGTGGTGAAAGAAGGGCGTGTTTCATAGTTTACAACCCATGTCTGTTCACTTGGGCGGGGCCTCTGAGTGAGCAGAGTTTCTCTATGACAAACCGTTCTCTCATTTAAGAAGCTAAAATTACAGTGAGATATACCTGCTGGAGCGTGTGCTACGGGTGGGTGTTGTTATGGTGACCAGTGAACTGAGATAAGGCKGAGCTTTACCTAGCAGAGACTTATAGATGATCTGGAGCCAGTGGGTCTGGCAACGAMWATGTWGCGAGGGCCAGCTGATGAGAGCATACAGGTCGCAGTGGTGGGCGGTATATGGGGCTTTGGTGACAGAACGGATGGCACTTTGATAGACTACATACAGTTTGCTGAGTAGAGTGTTGGAGGCTATTTTGTAAATAACATCACCAAAGTCGAGGATCGGTAGGATAGTCAGTTTTACAAGGGTATGTTTGGCAGAGTGAGTGAAGGTTGCTTTTTTGCGAAATAGGAAGCCGATTCTATATTTATTTTTGGATTGGAGATGTTTAATATGAGTCTGGAAGGAGAGTTTACAGTCTAACCAGACACCTAGGTATTTGTAGTTGTCCACATATTCTAAGTCAGAACCGTCCAGAGTAGTGATGCTGGATGGGCGGGCGGGTGCGGGCATCATTTAGCCATGACTCGGTGAAACATAAGATATTACAGTTTTTAATGTCCCGTTTGTAGGATAGTCTCGATTGGTTAGGAGCCCGTAAAATGGCTGCCACCCCCTCCGGCAGCATTGCAGATCTTATGTTATATTTGCATTTTCCCCCTCCTGACTGAATGTGTTATTTATGACTTATTTTGAATTATTCTATCCAGACTCTCATCATGTACAGTATATCTTAACGTCAATCATAATGGATCACATTCATTGGACATTTGGGTTTATCTAGAGACTTTTCTTTCTCATATGTTGTGTGGTTGCTGTGATGTTCACACACAATCCTCTCAGGTGGGAGGGGGGGACTCATACGGGGCCTGGTAGAATACACAAGGTGTACGTTTGATATTTGGTTGTGCATCATTAGTTTTTCTGTTGTTTTGACAGTCACTAAATTAGCCATGTCCAATTAACACTTTTTATGTTGGTAAATTAGTCTAGCCAGTTATCTAAACTTGTAGTAATCATGGCTGAATACCGACCAGGCACACAGGGCACATGCCCAGGGGCCCTGACCTCCAGGGGGCCCCCATTGATTTTGTTAGTTACTCTCACTCAGATATCATTAACATAGCATAAGTCATGGCAAAATGTGTAGTAATTGCTTTAAAACTGCAATCATTTCATTCCACACCATGKCAAAATGGGTAGAATTGCAGGAAATCATTTTTAAAACAGGGGGGACCAAATCTCGCTTATGGCCTCTAAATGGCTAAAACCGGCCCTGCTCTCAGGTCTTCACCTCTCCTCCACTGATAGAGAGAGGAGAGAGAGCGAGAGTGAGAGCGAGAGTGAGAGAGATAGACTGCCGATAGATACTTATCACAGTGGGAGGAAGTTCCTTGTTGAGAAATATCCCAAAACAGCTTCCTGTGTTAGCTGCAGAGTTAGAGCATTGTCCTTAGCTAGCTAGATATGCTGTGCTAGCTAGTGAATATGTTAACGCTATGTGCTAGCACTGGCAGTATGGGATTATGGAGAGTGAATTAAATTGTTTCTTCGTCATCTTGCTAGGTAGTTATGTAGCTGTGGCCATCTGGCTAGWATCAACAAGAGCTTTCTACAAAATAGCAACTTTAGCGCAGTTAGCATGGAATCCAGACCATAAGCAACATGCACGGATATGCACTGCCAAACAACGCTACTGCCACCTTCTGGTTTGGAGTATTTTAACAAGGCTAAGTGGCTGACGACTTTCAAGGTCTTTGCTGTGTGAACACAAAATAGATTGACTGCCGAAACTCTGGTCAGAGGTGCTAAGTACTGTCAGCAGGCAAACGTTGGACAATCCTACCGCTGTGTCTGAGCTTTTAGAGAGAAAAGAGCCTCTCCATGGACTCTCCCACTAGCCAGCTGATGAAAGGAAAGAGGGAAGAAAGGAGAGATGAGGGGGGTTTAATTTGGCTTTCACTGACTTGCTAATGTGGTTGTGGGGGCAGCAGCATGCACCGCTCCTGGCTGGCTGGCTGAGGCCTCACTTGGACACCAGATGGGAGGCAGGGCTAGTCCTGCTGGGCCTCTAAGAGGAAGAGAGGGGGAACATAGAGAAAGGGTAGCAGGGGGTTATGGAGGTGTTGGGTTTGAAATGTTAAAGTGGCCACGGGCCTTGCCCGGGGCTGAGGGTTGGGAATGTGTCTGGACCATGGAAAGGATGACTGTAATATTGTGTCCCTCAATCACTATAAGCTGTTTAGCAGTTCTGTATGGCTGTATAGTATAAGCCCTAGGTTCTGTATGGCTATATAGTATATGCCCTAGGTTCTGTATAGATATATAGTGTATGCCCTAGGGGTGTTGCAATGCAAAGGAGGGCTCCTGACATTTTGTGGAGAGGTATTAAAAAGGAGAAGTGTGGCTCAGCTGCAGCAGTGGAACAGATCGGGTGGGGGGGTTGTTGAGAAATATCCAAATTGATGGTCACGCAAATTAAAGTCTTAAAGGTGTGCTGACTGAGGTTATAATTATACTCTGATTCCTGTTGAAAAATAGGCAATCTGTGGGCAAGATAGATGTACCAATCCCAAATTTCCCTTTTAAGCTTTCTTCATTAGATTGAACTGCCGAACCAAAGTGATCATAATGATCATTAAGTATTTGTATTTGTATTAATTATGGATTCTAGTAGTAGTAGTAGTAGTAGTAGTAGTAGTAGTAGTAGGTGTATTGTAGTAGTATTTGTATTTATTATGGATCCCCATTAGCTAGTGCCAGGTGTCCAGCAAAATGAAGGTAGTTATACAATTTTAAAAACATTACAATACATTCACAACAGTGTGAGCCCTCAGGCCCCTACTCTACTATCACATATCTACAACACAAAATCCATGTGTACTTGTGTGTATACTGCGTATGTAATCATTTATGTGTGTATGCATGTGTCTGTGCCTATGTTTGTGTTGCTTCACAGTCCCCGCTGTTCCAATAGGTGTATTTTTATCWGTTTTTTAAATAACATTTTACTGCTTGCATGAGTAACTTGATGTGGAATAGAGTTCCATGCAGTCATGGCTCTATGTAGTACTGTGCACCTCCCATAGTCTGTTCTGGACATGGGGACTGTGAAGAGACCTCTGGTG
>NW_019942640.1:284102-300486 GCF_002910315.2 Salvelinus sp. IW2-2015
AGGCCAAACACCTAGAAATACAAAACATAGAACAAAACATAGAATGCCCACCCCAACTCACGCCCTGACCAAACCAAAATAGAGACATAAAAAGGAACTAAGGTCAGGGCGTGACACCCATCTTCCCCGACCAACCTCCCTAATTTCGTTTCTGTCTCAAGTAACTAGACCATTAGTAGTATCATACGTCTTGGAGGTGCTCTGAAATACGTAAAGTATATTTTGTATTGCTCTGAGGCCGGGCTGGCGCAGAAGACACAGTGGTGACACAGTAATCACCCCAACTGTCTCTGCCGCACACACAGCCAGACCTTCCCCCCTTTCCTCCCTTCTCTCTTCTCTCTGCCTCTCTCCCCCTTCTCCCTCTGCTCCACCACTCCATCCCTCTCAAGCCCACCCCAGTCAAGTCCCATTGTATCCTCCCCCTTGTCTCCTCTCTTCCATGGCATTTATTTTTGTCACCAGTCCATCCCCCCCAACCCAAATGCATGCCTCCCTTCCACCCCTCCCTCCCAGCCATCTCCCAACGAACGCCCCACGGGCCATGCCTCTATCAGTTGTTCCTGCCTGTCTGCACACATAGAGGGTGGAGGGTGGTTGTCATTGTCCCTGGCTCCTGGGTCTGTCTCTCGTAGCTCCACTCCCTGGATAAATGGCTGGCTGACTGGATGGCTGAATGGATTACTGGCTGGATGGCTGACTAGATGGATGGATGACTGGATGGATGGATGGCTGACTGGGTGGCTGGCTGGCTGGCTGGATGACTCGCTGGATGACTCGCTGGATGGCTGACTAGATGGCTGAATGGCTGGCTGGCTGGATTGCTATCTGGATGGCTGGCTGGCTGGATTGCTGTCTGGATGGCTGGATGGATGGCTGGCTGGCTGGCTAGCTGGATGGCTGGATGACCCCGTTGACTCCATCGCTGTCCTCTGAGCTCCTACCACAGAGGTGCAAATGACACGTTGCGGAAGTGATAAAAGTTTAATGCAGGTCTCTTGAGCAATTAAATATTAACGATCATCCCGTCCCTGCTTTATTCCTCATATTCAGAGTCAGTTGTGTGCCGTGTGCCCTCGAATGGAGATTACTCTCGCATTACAGGTCAGAAACATTCATAAGGGTTATCGCTAGACTCGATCATGGGCGCTGCCTTGCATCAGAAGCCTTTTGTTTCATTAATGGGATCAATATTCAGCTGCCACTTATAGAGAGCTGGAGGAATATACTGTCCAATAGCTGTCTGGCTATCTATAATAACTCCCTTTGCGTCAATCAAATCAAATCAAATTTTATTTGTCACATGTGCCGAATACAACAGGTGTAGACCTTACTGTGAAATTCTTACTTACAAGCCCTTAACCAACAATGCAGTTTTAAGAAAATATAAGAAAAGATTCACTAAATAAAATAAAGTAAAAAGAAAGCAACACAATAAAGTAACAATAATGAGGCTATATACAGTACCTTCGGAAATTAATCACCTTGACCTTTTCCACATKTTGTTACGTTACATACAGCCTTATTCTAAAATTGATAAACAAATAAATACATCTCAACAATCTACACACARTACCCCTTAATGACAAAGAGAAAACTGTTTTTTAGAAATGTTTTCAAATGTATTAAAAATAAAAAACAGAAATACCTTATTTACATACATAAGTATTCAGACCCTTTACTATGAGACTCGAAACTGAGGTTAGGTGCATCCTGTTTCCATTGATCATCCTTGAGATGTTTTTAGAACTTGATTGGAGTCCACCTGTGGTAAATTTAATTGATTGGACATGATTTGAAAAGGCACACACATATGAGGTCCCTGTCTATATAAGGTCCCACAGTTGACAGTGCATGTCAGAGCAAAAACCAAACCATGAGGTTGAAGGAATTGTCCGTAGAGCTCCGAAACAGGATTGTGTCGAGGCACAGATCTGGGGAAGGGTACCAAAAAATGTCTGCAGCATTGAAGGTCCCCAAAAACATATTGGTCTCCTTCATTCTTAAATTGATGAAGTTTGGAACCACCAAGACTCTTCCTAGAGCTTGCCACCCAGCCGAACTGAGCAATATCGGGAGAAGGCCCTTGGTCAGGGAGGTGACCAAGAACCCGTTGGTCACACTGACAGAGCTCTAAAGTTCCTCCATGAAGATGGGAGAACCTTCCAGAAGGACAACCATCTCTGCCAGACTCAACCAATCAGGCCTTTATGGTAGAGTTGCCAGACAGAAGCCACTCCTCAGTAAAAGGCACATGACAGCTCGCTTGGAGTTTGCCAAAAGATTGAACTCTTTGGCCTGAAACCCAAGCATCACGTCTGGAGCAAACCTAGCACCATCCATACGGTGAAGCATTGTGGTGGCAGCATCATGCTGTGGGGATGTTTTTCAGCAGCAGGGACTGGGAGACTAGTCAGGATTGAGGCAAAGATGAACTGAGCAAAGTACAGAGAGATACTTGATGAAAACCTTCTCCAGAGTGCTCAGGACCACAGACTGGGGTGAAGGTTGACCTTCCAACAGGACAACGACAATAAGCACAGCCAAGACAATGCAGGAGTGGCTTTGGGACAAGTGTCTGAATGTCCTTGAGTGGCCAAGCCAGAGCCCGGACTTGAACCCTGTTGAACATCTGTTTTTGCTTTGTCATTATGGGGTATTGTGTGTAGATTAATGAGGGAAAAAAACAATTGAATCAATTTTAGAATAATGCTGTAACGTAACAAAATGTGGAAAAAGTCAAAGGACTGAATACTTTCCTAAGGCACTGTACAGGGGGTACCGGTACTGAATCAATGTGCTGGGGTACAGGTTAGTTGAGGTAATTGAGGTAATATGTACATTTAGGTATAGGTAAAGTTACTATGCATAGATAATAAACAGCAAAGTGTTAGTCCCAGGGTCCTTAGCTTAGTGATGAGCTTTGAGGGCACTATGGTGTTGAACGCTGAGCTGTAGTCAATGAACAGCATTCTCACGTTGGTGTTCCTTTTGTCTAGGTGGGAAAGGGCAGTGTGGAGTGCAATAGAGATCATCTGTGGATCTGTTGGGGCGGTATGCAAATTKGAGTGGATCTAGAGTTTCTGGGATGATGGTGCTGAYGTGAGCCATTACCAGCCGTTCAAAGCACATTATGCCTACAGATGTGAGTGCTACAAGTTGGTAGTCATTTAGGCAGGTAACCTTTGCGTTCTTGGACACAGGGACTATGGTGGACTGCTTGAAACATGTAGGTTTACAGACTCGGTCAGAGACCGGTTGAAAATGTCAGTGAAGACACTTGCCAGTTCATCAGTGCATGCTCTGAGTACATGTCCTGGTAGTGCGTCTGGCCCTGCCACCTTGTGAATGTTGACCTGTTTAAAGGTCTTACTCACATCGGCTACGGAGAGTGTGATGCTTGCCTCAAAGCGTGAATAGAGGTCATTTAGCTCGCCTGGTAGTTCGTGGCACTGAGCAGCTCGTGGCTGGTCTTCCCTTTGTAGTCCGTAATAGTTTGCAAGCTCTGCCACGTCCGAGCAGCGATAGAGCTGATGTTGTAGGATTCAATCTTAGTCCTGTATTGATGCTTTGCCTGTTTGATGGTTCGTTGGAGGGAAAAGCGGGATTTCTTATAAGTGTCCAGGTTAGAGTCCCGCTCCTTGAAAGCAGCAGATCTACCCTTTATGCTCAGTGCTGATGTTGCCTATAATCCATGGCTTCTGGTTGGGGTATGTACGTATGTACTGTTATCTTCCGAATAAACTCTTAAAGACCTGGTAATCTTTTACCTCAATAGCAGTCAATATTTAATCGTCACCTTATTTAGTCTCATCTGAAAGTTGTAAATTCTTGGTTATCTTCACGAACCCTGGCTAACAAGTTGAATCAGCAATACAAAATGTGGTTTAATTATTTATTTACTAAATACCTAAATAATCACACAGAATTACATCTACACTGAATGGATCATACATTGATTACAAATTATTTCAGAAAGGAAAACGTCCCTAGCGGACGGAACAGATATGACGGCTGGTTACACAAAGAAAGGGGGTTGGGTTTTGAATGAAAGAGTGGGAAGACTGAGTAACAAAGGGAGAAGCTATGCTATCGTAAATACAGTATCTTATGCATTCTAAATTACCGCCCATTTGAAAAAGGAAAATGCAATAAATATTTACTCTGAGCTGCGCTTCGATCGGTTGGTCGTAGATGGAAGGCCGGGTTGTCCTTTGAAGAATGTCTGGTGGTAGAACGGTTACTTGGTAGTACCATCATTGTGTGGTAGAACAGCTACTCTGTCCGTCCTCTCCTAGCCCACSTCTACAGTTGCTGTGCTAATGCAACGGCTAGGRGGTATCACTTCTTTAGTGAATAAGAGTTCAAAGTTCATACCAAGTTGCCATACTTTTAAGATTGTGCTATATTCTGGCTGGTATAGYCGGAATTCATCCTTTCGGCGTGTCGATCGTCACCTTCACATTGAAATTCGATGCTAATTTTGTTAGGTTCTTGCTGAGGTTGGCTTAGTTCTGTAGGTGTTCTTTGTCCTTTCAA
Source organism: Salvelinus sp. IW2-2015 (assembly GCF_002910315.2). NCBI lineage: Eukaryota > Metazoa > Chordata > Actinopteri > Salmoniformes > Salmonidae > Salvelinus > Salvelinus sp. IW2-2015. The sequence continues at coordinate 288,642 of NW_019942640.1, forward strand.
CGTGGGGACTGCAAGTCCTCACGTCCTTGGAACAGGAAGTTGAATTTTCGTCAACGGATTTATATAGTGGTGAAAGAAGGGCGTGTTTCATAGTTTACAACCCATGTCTGTTCACTTGGGCGGGGCCTCTGAGTGAGCAGAGTTTCTCTATGACAAACCGTTCTCTCATTTAAGAAGCTAAAATTACAGTGAGATATACCTGCTGGAGCGTGTGCTACGGGTGGGTGTTGTTATGGTGACCAGTGAACTGAGATAAGGCKGAGCTTTACCTAGCAGAGACTTATAGATGATCTGGAGCCAGTGGGTCTGGCAACGAMWATGTWGCGAGGGCCAGCTGATGAGAGCATACAGGTCGCAGTGGTGGGCGGTATATGGGGCTTTGGTGACAGAACGGATGGCACTTTGATAGACTACATACAGTTTGCTGAGTAGAGTGTTGGAGGCTATTTTGTAAATAACATCACCAAAGTCGAGGATCGGTAGGATAGTCAGTTTTACAAGGGTATGTTTGGCAGAGTGAGTGAAGGTTGCTTTTTTGCGAAATAGGAAGCCGATTCTATATTTATTTTTGGATTGGAGATGTTTAATATGAGTCTGGAAGGAGAGTTTACAGTCTAACCAGACACCTAGGTATTTGTAGTTGTCCACATATTCTAAGTCAGAACCGTCCAGAGTAGTGATGCTGGATGGGCGGGCGGGTGCGGGCATCATTTAGCCATGACTCGGTGAAACATAAGATATTACAGTTTTTAATGTCCCGTTTGTAGGATAGTCTCGATTGGTTAGGAGCCCGTAAAATGGCTGCCACCCCCTCCGGCAGCATTGCAGATCTTATGTTATATTTGCATTTTCCCCCTCCTGACTGAATGTGTTATTTATGACTTATTTTGAATTATTCTATCCAGACTCTCATCATGTACAGTATATCTTAACGTCAATCATAATGGATCACATTCATTGGACATTTGGGTTTATCTAGAGACTTTTCTTTCTCATATGTTGTGTGGTTGCTGTGATGTTCACACACAATCCTCTCAGGTGGGAGGGGGGGACTCATACGGGGCCTGGTAGAATACACAAGGTGTACGTTTGATATTTGGTTGTGCATCATTAGTTTTTCTGTTGTTTTGACAGTCACTAAATTAGCCATGTCCAATTAACACTTTTTATGTTGGTAAATTAGTCTAGCCAGTTATCTAAACTTGTAGTAATCATGGCTGAATACCGACCAGGCACACAGGGCACATGCCCAGGGGCCCTGACCTCCAGGGGGCCCCCATTGATTTTGTTAGTTACTCTCACTCAGATATCATTAACATAGCATAAGTCATGGCAAAATGTGTAGTAATTGCTTTAAAACTGCAATCATTTCATTCCACACCATGKCAAAATGGGTAGAATTGCAGGAAATCATTTTTAAAACAGGGGGGACCAAATCTCGCTTATGGCCTCTAAATGGCTAAAACCGGCCCTGCTCTCAGGTCTTCACCTCTCCTCCACTGATAGAGAGAGGAGAGAGAGCGAGAGTGAGAGCGAGAGTGAGAGAGATAGACTGCCGATAGATACTTATCACAGTGGGAGGAAGTTCCTTGTTGAGAAATATCCCAAAACAGCTTCCTGTGTTAGCTGCAGAGTTAGAGCATTGTCCTTAGCTAGCTAGATATGCTGTGCTAGCTAGTGAATATGTTAACGCTATGTGCTAGCACTGGCAGTATGGGATTATGGAGAGTGAATTAAATTGTTTCTTCGTCATCTTGCTAGGTAGTTATGTAGCTGTGGCCATCTGGCTAGWATCAACAAGAGCTTTCTACAAAATAGCAACTTTAGCGCAGTTAGCATGGAATCCAGACCATAAGCAACATGCACGGATATGCACTGCCAAACAACGCTACTGCCACCTTCTGGTTTGGAGTATTTTAACAAGGCTAAGTGGCTGACGACTTTCAAGGTCTTTGCTGTGTGAACACAAAATAGATTGACTGCCGAAACTCTGGTCAGAGGTGCTAAGTACTGTCAGCAGGCAAACGTTGGACAATCCTACCGCTGTGTCTGAGCTTTTAGAGAGAAAAGAGCCTCTCCATGGACTCTCCCACTAGCCAGCTGATGAAAGGAAAGAGGGAAGAAAGGAGAGATGAGGGGGGTTTAATTTGGCTTTCACTGACTTGCTAATGTGGTTGTGGGGGCAGCAGCATGCACCGCTCCTGGCTGGCTGGCTGAGGCCTCACTTGGACACCAGATGGGAGGCAGGGCTAGTCCTGCTGGGCCTCTAAGAGGAAGAGAGGGGGAACATAGAGAAAGGGTAGCAGGGGGTTATGGAGGTGTTGGGTTTGAAATGTTAAAGTGGCCACGGGCCTTGCCCGGGGCTGAGGGTTGGGAATGTGTCTGGACCATGGAAAGGATGACTGTAATATTGTGTCCCTCAATCACTATAAGCTGTTTAGCAGTTCTGTATGGCTGTATAGTATAAGCCCTAGGTTCTGTATGGCTATATAGTATATGCCCTAGGTTCTGTATAGATATATAGTGTATGCCCTAGGGGTGTTGCAATGCAAAGGAGGGCTCCTGACATTTTGTGGAGAGGTATTAAAAAGGAGAAGTGTGGCTCAGCTGCAGCAGTGGAACAGATCGGGTGGGGGGGTTGTTGAGAAATATCCAAATTGATGGTCACGCAAATTAAAGTCTTAAAGGTGTGCTGACTGAGGTTATAATTATACTCTGATTCCTGTTGAAAAATAGGCAATCTGTGGGCAAGATAGATGTACCAATCCCAAATTTCCCTTTTAAGCTTTCTTCATTAGATTGAACTGCCGAACCAAAGTGATCATAATGATCATTAAGTATTTGTATTTGTATTAATTATGGATTCTAGTAGTAGTAGTAGTAGTAGTAGTAGTAGTAGTAGTAGGTGTATTGTAGTAGTATTTGTATTTATTATGGATCCCCATTAGCTAGTGCCAGGTGTCCAGCAAAATGAAGGTAGTTATACAATTTTAAAAACATTACAATACATTCACAACAGTGTGAGCCCTCAGGCCCCTACTCTACTATCACATATCTACAACACAAAATCCATGTGTACTTGTGTGTATACTGCGTATGTAATCATTTATGTGTGTATGCATGTGTCTGTGCCTATGTTTGTGTTGCTTCACAGTCCCCGCTGTTCCAATAGGTGTATTTTTATCWGTTTTTTAAATAACATTTTACTGCTTGCATGAGTAACTTGATGTGGAATAGAGTTCCATGCAGTCATGGCTCTATGTAGTACTGTGCACCTCCCATAGTCTGTTCTGGACATGGGGACTGTGAAGAGACCTCTGGTGSCATGTCTTGTAGGGTATGCATGTGTGCCAGTAGTTCAAACAGACAACTCGGTGCATTCAACATGTCAATCAATACCTCTCACAAATACAAGTAGTGATGAAGTCAATTTCTCCTCCACTTCGAGCCAGGAGAGATTGACATGCGTATTATTAATGTTAGCTCTCTGTGTACATCCAAGGGCCAGCCGTGCTGCCCTGTTCTGAGACAATTGCAATTTTCCTCAGTCCCTCTTTGTGGCACCTGACCACATGATTGAACAGTGGTGCAGGTGCGACAAAACTAGGTCCTGTAGGACCTGCCTTGTTGATAGTGCTGTTAAAAAGGCAGAGCAGCACTTTATTATGCACAGACTTCTCCCCATCTAAGATACTGTATCAATATGTTTTGACTCTGACAGTTTACAATCCAGGGTTACTCCAAGCAGTTTAGTCATCTCAACTTGCTCAATTTCCACATTATTTATTTTAATATTTAGTTGAGTTTTAGGGTTAGTGAAGGATTTGTCCCAAATACAATGCCTGCCACCCATTCAGAAACTAACTGCAGCTCTTTGTTAAGTGTTGCAATTATTTATGTTGGTGTAGTAGCTGACGTGTATAGTGTTGAGTCATCCGCATACATAGACACACTGGCTTTACTCAAAGCCAGTGGCATGTCGTTAGTAAAGATTGAAGTAAGTAAGGGGCCTAGACAGCTGCCCTGGGGAATTCYTGATTCTACCTGGATTATGTTGGAGAAGCTTCCATTAAAATACACATACCGGCAAACCATTTATTTAGGACCATTTAAAAATGGTCTAAAATGTAGCAGTATGTAGGGAATGAGACACTATCAATGTGATAAAATCTTAATCACCCAAATCCTTGCTATGCATATCAGTAGATGTTATGTTMGATTTCTCCACAATATWGCAGGGGGTGTAAAGCCATAACACATATGTTTTTCCAGCAGCAGACTATGATCGAYAATGTCAAAASCCGCAATGAAGTCTAACAAAACAGCCCCCTCAATTTTTTGTCATCAATTTCTCTCAGCCAATAATCAGTCATTTGTCTAAGTGCTGTGCTTGTTGAATGTCCTTCCCCTATAAGCGTGCTGAACATCTGTTGTCAATTTGTTTACTGTAAAATAGCATTGTATCTGGTCAAATACCATTTTTTCCAAAACTTTACTTAGGGTTGGTTAACAGGCTGATTGGTCAGCTATTTGAGCCAGTAAAGGGGACTTTACTATTCTTAGGTAGCGGAATTACTTTTGCTTCCCTCCATACTTGAGGGCACACACTTTCTAGTAGGCTTAAATTGAAGATATGGCAAATAAGAGTAGCAATATCATTCTCTCTTATCCTCAGTAATTTTCCATCGAAGTTGTCTGACTCCAGTGGTTTGTCATAGTTGATAGAAAACAATCATTTTTTCACTTCTTCCACACTCACTTTACGGAATTCAAAATTACAATGCTTGTCTTTCATAATTTGGTCAAATATACTTGTGTAGTGTCAGYGTTTGTTGCTGGCATGTCATGCCTAAGTTTGCTACTCTTGCCAATGAAGAAATAATTGAAGTAGTTGCCAATATCTTTGGATTTTGTGATGAATAAGCGATCTGATCCAAAATGCCATTTAAGGTGCTCCAAAGCTTTTTGCTATCATTCTTTGTCATTTATCTCTGTTTCCTAGTGTAGTTCCGTCATCTTTTTATTCAGTTTAGTCACATRATTTCTCAATTTGCAGTACGTTTGCAAATCTGTTGTGCAGCCTGACTTATTTTCCATTCCTTTTGCCTCATCCCTCTCAACCATACAATTTTTCAATTCCTCATCAATCCACAGGGATTTAACAGTTTTTACAGTCATGTTCTTAATGGGTGCATGCTTATTAGTAACTGGGATAAGCAATTTCATAAATCTGTCAAGGCAGTGTCTAGTTGCTTTTCATTAAACACCACGGACCAACAAATATTATTTACATCAACAACATAGGAATCACTACAAAACATATTGTACGACCTCTGTATTAGACCCAGCCTGTGGAACTTTTGGTTTTCCTAGWTMTGGCTACTATATTKTGATCACTACATCAGATGGATTTGGATACTGCTTTAAAGCAAATTTCAGCAGCATTAGTGTCACGCCTTGGCCTTAGTTATCTTTGTTTTCTGTATTATTTTWGTTAGGTCAGGGTGTGACATGGGGGATGTTTGTGTGTTTTGTCTCGTCTTGGGGGGTTGTATTGTATAGGGGGTTTTGTAGAGTGTATGGGGTTGTGTTCAGTGTAGGTGTTTAGGAAAGTCTATGGTTGCCTGGTTTGGTTCTCAATCAGAGACAGCTGTCTATTGTTGTCTCTGATTGGGAGCCATATTTAAGGCAACCATAGGCATTAGGTTGGTTGTGTGTCTATGTCTATGTTGCATGTTAGCACTTAGTCTGTATAGCTTCACGTTTGTATAAGTATTTGTTTCATCTTCATTTTATTAAAGAAGATGTATTCACTTCACGCTGCGCCTTGGTCCACTCTTTCACCTCAAGACGATCGTGACAATTAGTAAAGATGTGATCGAAACATGTTGATGATTTAATTTCTGTGGTGTTCGTAACTACCCTGGAAGGTTGACAAATAACCTAAACCAGGTTGCAGGAAGTTACAGTTTGAAGCTTTCTCTTGAGTGGGCAGCCTGATGAAAGCCAGTCAATATTTAAATCGMCCAGAAAATATACCTCTCTGTTGATATCACATACATTATCAAGTATTCCACACATGTTATCCAGATATKAACTGTTAGCACTTGGTGGTCTATAGCAGCTTCCCACCAGAATGGGCTTTAGGTGAGGCGGAAGAACCAGTAACCATATTACTTCAACAGTATTTACCATGAGATCCTCTCTAAGCATGAAAAGAATGTGGTTCTGAATAAAAACAGCCACACCTCCACCGTTGGCATTTCTGTATTTCCTATAGCTCTTATAACCATGTATTGATACCACTATGTCATCAAAGGTATCATCTAAGTGAGTTTCAGAGATTGTCAGAATATGAATGTCATCTTTTACCAGCAAATTATTAATTTCATGAACCTAGTTTCTTAAGCTACATATGTAAACGTGGGCTATTTGTAGCACTTTTCTGGGATGCTTGATTGGTTTYATTGCTTTACTGGGAAGCTTAGCAGAGGTAGACATGTACATGTTATTTATGTTAGTGCAGGGTGAGCTGCACACAGTGGACTTCCTACTAGGGCACACCACCTCAGTGCTAACAGTATAACTCTGGTTCATAGGCACATKATTACTGCATACAATAGCTGTGGGATCAGCAGAGGCATTCAGGGCAGTAAGAGGGACATAAATTAGGTTACTTACATTGTGTCTTCCAATGCCCCTGTGTACAGTGTCTTTGGAAAGTATTCAGACCCCTTAACTTTTTCCACATGTTGTTACGTTACAGCCTTATTCTAAAATGTATTAAATAAACAAGTAATCAGTCATCTACACACAATACCCCATCATGACAAAGCAAAAACTGTGTTTTAGACATTTTTACAAATGTATTACAAATTAAAAACAGAAATACCTTTTTTACTTAAGTATTTAGACCCTTTGCTATGAGACTTGAAATTGAGATCAGGTGCATCCTGTATTCATTGATCATCCTTGAGATGTTTCTACAACTTGATTGGAGTCCACCTGTGGTAAATTCAATTGATTTGACATGATTTGGAAAGGCAGACACTATACATGGTCCCACAGTTGACGGTGCATGTCAGAGCAAAAACCAAGCCATGAGGTTGAAGGAATTGTTTGTAGAGCTCCGAGACAGGACTGTGTCAAGGCACAGATTTCTGCAGCATTGAAGGTCSCCAARAACACAGAGGCCTCCATCATTCTTAAATGGAAGAAGTTTGGAACCACCTCTTTCTAGAGCTTGCCGCCCGGCCAAATAGAGCAATTGGGGGAGAAGGGCGTTGGCCAGGGAGGTTACCAAGAACCCGGTGGTCACTCTGACAGGGCTCTAGAGTTCCTCTGTGGAGATGGGAGAACATTCCAGAAAGACAACCATCTCTGCAATACTCCACCAATCAGGCCTTTATTGTAGATTGGCCAGACGGAAGCCTATCCTCAGTAAAAGGCACATGGCAGCCCGCTTGGAGTTTGCCAAAAAGCTCCTGRCGACTCTYAAACCATTTYTCTTTTTTTCTTTTTTCTTTCACCTTTATTTAACYAGGTAGGCTAGTTGAGAATAAGTTTTCATTTACAACTGCGACCTAACCAAGATAAAGCAAAGCAGTGTGACACGAACAACAACACAGAGTTACCCATGGAATAAACAAACATACAGTCAATAACACAATAAAGAAAAAGTCTGTATATAGTGTGTGCAAATGAAGTAAGTTAAGGGAGGTAGGCAATAAATAGGCCATAGTGGTGAAATAATTACAATTTAGCAATTAAACACTGGAGTTATAGATGTGCAAAAGATGAATGTGCAAGTAGAGATACTGGGGTGCAAAGGAGCAAAACATTTTTTTTTTATATATAACAGTATGGGGATGAGGTAGTTGGATCGGCTATTTACATATGGGCTATGTACAGGTGCATGTACAGGTGCATGTACAGGTGCATGTACAGGTGATCTGTGAGCTGCTCTGGTAGCTGGTGCTTAAAGTTAGTGAGGGAGATATGGGTCTCCAGCTTCAGTGATTTTTGCAATTCGTTCCAGTTATTGGCAGCAGAGAACTGGAAGGAAAGGCGGCTCTCCAAAGTCTAGAATTGGCTTTTGGTCTGTACCAGTGAAATAACCTGCTGGACGCGCTGTCTACGGGTGGGTGCTGCTATGGTGACCAGTGAGCTGAGATAAGGCGGGGCTTTACCTAGCAAAGACTTATAGATGACCTGGAGCCAGTGGGTTTGGCGACGATATGTAGCGAGGGCCAGCCAACGAGAGCATACAGGTCGCAGTGTGGGTAGTATATGGGCTTTGTGACAAAACGGATGGCACTGTGATAGACAGCATCAATTTGCTGAGTAGAGTGTTGGAGGCTATTTATAAATGACATTGACGAAGCGAGGATCGGCAGGATAGTCAGTTTATCGAGGGTTATGTTTCGCATGAGTGAAGGATGCTTTGTTGCAAAATAGGAAACCGGTTCTCGATTTAATTTTTGGTTGGATTTGCTCAGTGTAGTCTAGAAGGAGAGACACCCTAGGTATTTGTAGTTGTCCACATATTCTATGTCAGAATCGTCCAGAGTAGTGATGCTGGAGGCGGGCAGGTGCGTTGCAGCGATCGTTGAAGACATGCATTTAGTTTTTTTCATTTTAAGAGCAGTTGTTGAGGCCACGGAAGGAGATTTGTATGGCCTATTGAAGCTCGTCTGGAGGTTAGTTAACACAGTGTCCAAAGAAGGGCCAGAAGTATACAGAATGGTGTCGTCTGCGTAAAGGTGGATCAGAGAATCACCAGCAGCAAGAGCAACATCATTGATGTATACAGAGAAAAGAGTTGGCCCGAGAATTGAACCATGTGGCATCACCATAGAGACTGCCAGAGGTCCGGACAACAGGCCCTCCRATTTGACACACTGAACTCTGCCTGAGAAGTAGTTGGTGAACCAGGCGAGGCAGTCATTTGAGAGACCAAGGTTTTTGAGTCTGCCGATAAGAATGTGGTGATTGACAGAGTCGAAAGCCTTGGCCAGGTCGATGAATAAAGCTGCACAGTATTGTCTTTTATCGATGGTGGTTATGATATAATTTTGGACCTTGAGTGTGGCTGAGGTGCACCCATGACCAGCTCGGGAACCAGATTGCATAGCAGAGAAGGTACGGTGGGATTCGAAATGGTYGGTGATCTGTTTGTTAACTTGGCTTTCGAAGACCTTAGAAAGGCAGGGTAGGATAGATATAGGTCTGTAGCAGAGTGTCTCCCCATTTGAAGAGGGGGATGACCGCAGCAGCTTTCCAAYCTTTGGGGATCTCAGACGATATGAAAGAGAGGTTGAATAGGCTAGTAATAGGGGTTGCAACATTTCGGCTGATAATTTTAGAAAGAGAGGGTCCAGATTGTCTAGCCCAGCTGATTTGTAGGGGTCCAGATTTTGCAGCTTATTCAGAACATCAGCTATCTGGATTTGGGTGAAGGAGAAATGGGGGAGGCTTGGGCAAGTTGCTGTGGGGGGTGCAGGGGTGTTGATCAGGGTAGGGGTAGCCAGGTGGAAAGCATGGCCAGCCGTAGAAAAATGCTTTTTGAAATTCTCAATTATTATGGATTTATTGGTGGTGACAGTGTTTCCTAGCCTCAGTGCAGTGAGCAGCTGGGAGGAGGTGCTCCTATTCTMCATGGACTTTATAGTGTCCCAGAACTTTTTGGAGTTTGTGCTGCAGGATGCAAATTTCTGTTTGAAAAAGCCAGCCTTTGCTTTCCTAACTGCCTGTGTATATTGGTTCCTAATTTCCCTGAAAAGTTGCATATCGCGGGGGCTATTTGATGCTAATCCCATACGCCACAGGATGTTTTTGTGCTCGTCAAGGGCAGTCAGGTCTGGAGTGAACCACGAGCTATATCTGTTCCTGGTTCTACATTTTTTGAATTGGGCATGCTTATTTAAGATTGTGAGGAAAGCACTTTTAAAGGTTAACCAGGAATCTTCTACTGACGGAATGAGGTCAATATCCTTCCAGGATTCCCGGGCCAGGTCGATTAGAAAGGCCTGCTTACTGAAGTGTTTTAGGGAGCGTTTGACAGTGATGAGGGGTGGTCGTTTGACCGCAGACCCATTACGGACGCAAGCAATGAGGCAGTGATCGCTGAGATCCTGGTTGAAGACATCAGAGGTGTATTTGGAGGGCAGGTTGGTTAACATGATATCTATGAGGGTGCCTGTGTTTACGGATTTCGGTTGTACCTGGTAGATTCATTGATAATTTGTGTGAGATTGATGGCATGGCATCAAGTTTAGATTGTAGGATGGCCAGGGTGTTAAGCATGTCCCAGTTTAGGTCACCTAACAGCACGAGCTCTGAAGATAGATGGGGGGCAATCAATTCACATATGGTGTCCAGGGCACAGCTGAGGGCAGAAGGTGGTCTATAGCAACAACAAAAAAACAGGTGCCGACTGAGATGGCCGCCTCGCTTCGCGTTCCTAGGAAACTATGCAATATTTTGTTTTTTATATGTTATTTCTTACATTGTTACCCCAGGAAATTAGGTTTTATTACATACAGTCGGGAGGAACTATTGGATATAAGAGCAACGTCAACTCACCAACATTACGACCAGGAATATGACTTTCCCGAAGCGGATGCTCTGTTTGGTCCACCACCCAGGACAATGGATCAGATCCCAGACGGCGACCCAAAACAACGGCGCTGCAGAAGGGGCAGACGGAGYGGTCTTCTGGTCAGGCTCCGTAGATGGGCACATCGCGCACCGCTCCCGAGCATACTACTCGCCAATGTCCAGTCTCTTGACAACAAGGTAAACAAAATCCGAGCCAGAGTTGCCTTCCAGAGAGATATCAGAGATTGTAACGTTCTTTGTTTCACGGAAACATGGCTCACTCGGGATACGTCATCAGAGTCGGTACAGCCTCCTGGCTTCTTCACGCATCGCGCCGACAGAAACAAACATCTCTCTGGTAAGAAGAAGGGCAGGGGTGTATGCCTTATGATTAACGAGACGTGGTGTGATCATAACAACATACAGGAACTCAAGTCCTTTTGTTCACCTGAACTAGAATTCCTTACAATCAAATGCTGACCGCATTATCTACCAAGAGAATTCTCTTCGATCATAATCACAGTCGTGTATATCCCGCCCCAATCAGACACATCGACGGCCCTGAAATAAATTAATTTGACTCTATGTAAACTAGAAACCACATATCCTGAGGCTGCATTTATTGTAGCTGGGGATTTTAACAAGGCTAATCTGAAAACAAGGCTCCCTAAATTTTTTCCCTAAACATATCAAGTGCGCGACCCGGGCTGGCAAAACCCTGGATCATTGTTATTCTAACTTCTGCGACGCATATAAAGCCCTCCCCCACCCTCCTTTCGGAAAATCTGACCACGACTCCATTTTGTTGCTCCCAGCCTATAGACAGAAACTAAAGCAGGAAGTGCCTGTGCTCAGGTCTGTTCAACGCTGGTCCGACCAATCGGATTCCACGCTTCAAGATTGCTTCAATCACGTGCACTGGGATACGTTCCGCATAGCGTCGGACAATAACATTGATGAATTCGCTGATTCGGTGAGCGAGTTTATTAGCAAATGCATCAGTGATGTTGTACCCACAGCGTCTATTAAAACATTCCCCAACCAGAAACCGTGGCTTGATGGCAGCATTCGCGCAAAACTGAAAGTGCGAACCACTGCTTTTAATCAGGGCAAGGTGACCGGAAACATGACCAAATACAAACAGTGTAGCTATTCCCTCTGCAAGGCAATCAAACACGCTAAGCGTCAGAATAGAGACAAAGTAGAGTCGCAATTCAATGGCTCAGACACGAGAGGTATGTGGCAG
>NW_019942640.1:300511-308011 GCF_002910315.2 Salvelinus sp. IW2-2015
TAGATTGGTAATAGAGTACAGTATATACATATGAGATGAGTAATGTAGGTATGAAACATTAAATAAAGTGCATCACTAACTCAATGTTAGTGTGGCTGTTTACAGTCTGATGGCCTTGAGTAGAAGCTGTTTTCAGTCTCTCGGTCCCCGCTTTGATGCCACCTGTACGTGACCTCGCCTTCTGGATGATAACGGGGTGAACAGGCAGTGGCTCGGGTGGTTGTTGTCCTTGAATGATCTTTGGCCTTCCTGTGACATCGGGTGTGGTAGGTGTCCTGGAGGGCAGGTAGTTTGCCCCCGGTGATGCGTTGTGCAGCGCCTCACTACCTCTGGAGAGCCTTACGTTGTGGGCGGAGCAGTTGCGTACCAGGCGGTGATACAGCGCAGACTGCTCTCGATTTTCATCTGTAAAAGTTTGTGATGCTTTTGGTGACAAGCCGAATTTCTTCAACCTGAGGTTGAAGAGGCGCTGCTTCGCCTTCTTCACCACGCTGTGTCAGTGGCACTGTGTAGCGGTCCGTGTCAGTGGCACTGTGTTGTCCTCAAACTGAACAAAGAAGTTATTTAGTTTGTCTGGAGGAAGACATCATGGTCCGCGACAGGGCTGGTTTTCCTTTGTAGTCTGTGATTGACTGTAGACCTGCCACATACCTCTCGTGTCTGAGCCATTGAATTGCGACTCTACTTTGTCTCTATTCTGACGCTTAGCGCTGTTTGATTGCCTTGCAGAGGGAATAGCTACATCTTACTTGTATTTGTATTGGTCTTGTTCGTACACTTGCCCTGATTATAAAGCAGTGGTTTCGCACTTTCAGTTTTTGCGCGAATGCTGCATCAAGCCACGGTTTCTGGTTGGGGAATATTTTTAATAGACGCTGTGGGTACAACATCACTGATGCATTTGCTAATAAACTCGCTCACCGAATCAGCGAATTCATCAATGTTATTGTCCGACGCTATCGCGAACGTATCCCAGTGCACAGTATTGAAGCAATCTTGAAGCGTGGAATCCGATTGTCGGACCAGCGTTGAACAGACCTGAGCACAGGCCACTTCCTGCTTTAGTTCTGTCTATTAGTAGCTGGGAGCAACAAAATGGATGTCGTGGCAGATTTTCCGAAAGGAGGTGGGGAGGCTTTTATATGCGTCGCAGAAGTTAGAATAAAAATGATCCGGTTTTGCCAGCCCGGTCGCGCACTTGATATGTTTAGGGAAAAAATTTAGGAGCCTTGTTTTCAGATTAGCCTTGTTAAAATCCCCAGCTACAATAAATGCAGCCCAGGATATGTGGTTTCTAGTTTACATAGAGATCAAATTAATTTATTCAGGGCCGTCGATGTGTCTGATTGGGGCGGATTACACGACTGTGATTATGATCGAAGAGAATTCTCTTGTAGATAATCGGTCAGCATTTGATTGTAAGGAATTCTAGTTCAGGTGAACAAAAGGACTTGATCCGTGCTGTTGAGTGATGATCACACACCCTCGTTAATCATAAGGCATACACCCTGCCTTCTTCTTACCAGAGAAGATGTTTGTTTCTGTCGGCGCGATGCGTGAAGAAGCCAGGAGGCTGTACCGACTCTGATGACGTATCCCGAGTAGCCATGTTTCCGTGAAACAAAGAAAGTTACAATCTCTGATATCTCTCTGGAAGGCAACTCTGGTCGGATTTTGTTTACCTTGTTGTCAAGAGACTGGACATTGGCGAGTAGTATGCTCGGGAGCGGTGCGCGATGTGCCCATCTACGGAGCCTGACCAGGAAGACCCCTCCGTCTGCCCCTTCTGCAGCGCCGTTGTTTGGGTCGCCGTCTGGATCGATCCATTGTCCTGGTGGTGGACCAAACAGAGCATCCGCTTCGGGAAAGTCATATTCCTGGTCGTAATGTTGGTGAGTTGACGTTGCTCTTATATCCAATAGTTCCTCCCGACTGTATGTAAAAAAACCTAATTTCCTGGGTAACAATGTAAGAAATAACATATAAAAAACAAATATTGCATAGTTTCCTAGGAACGCGAAGCGAGCGGCGGCCATCGTCAGGCACCTGTTTTTTTGTTGTTGCTATAGACCACCTTCTGCCCTCAGCTGTGCCCTGGACACCATATGTGAATTGATTGCCCCCATCTATCTTCAGAGCTCGTGCTGTTAGGTGACCTAAACAGGGACATGCTTAACACCCCGGCCATCCTACAATCTAAGCTTGATGCCCTCAATCTCACACAAATTTTCAATGAACCTACCAGGTACACAACCGACCAGAAAATCCATAAACACAGGCACACCACTTAACCACATCATCATGATGACCATCACCTGTAACGGCCCTCCAAATAACAGCCTCTGATGTCTGCAACAGGATCTCAGCGATCCGCGCTCATTGCTATGCGCCGTATATGGTCTGCGGTCAAACGACAACCCCTGCATCACTGTCAAACGCTCCCTAAAACACTTCAGTAAGCAGGCCTTTCTAATCGACCTGGCCGGGAATCCTGGAAGGATATTGACCTCATTCCGTCAGTAGATGATCCTGGTAACCTTTAAAAGTGCCTTTCCTCACAATCTTATAATAAGCACTGCCCAATTCAAAAATGATAGACTAGAACCAGAACAGATATAGCTCGTGGTTCACTCCAGACCTGACTGCCCTTGACGAGCACAAAAACATCCTGTGGCGTATGGATATCAGCATCGAACAAATCAGCCCCCTGGCCAACCACCAAAGAAATACCAAAAAAACATAGAAAATCAGAACAAGAATGCCACCACCCAAATCACACCCTAGACCAAAACCCAAATAGAGAGACGATAAAAAGCCTCCTAAGTCAGCGGGAACACTAAGCACAGTTTTCCACTTTGGTTTGCCTCATAGTGCTTTATATGCTCCATCCCTTTTCTTTTGATCCTTTAAAACTAATCCCAAGCGCGATATGCCAACTTTTCAGGGACATATAATATATTTACAAAATCCACAAAATGGACACAGGCAGTAGGTTAAAAACCAAAGAGTGCTAGTGGCCTTTTTCAAACAGCGAAACTTTATGCTTCACGATCACTGCCTCGAGAGACAAGACCAAACTCCAAAAAGTGCTGACACATCCAGCAATAACGTCCGATGGAGAAATAGGAGGCGGCACCTCCTCCCAGCGTGCTCTATCTTGTCACTCAGGCTAGAGGGCCCAACGAGTGTCTGAGAACACCACTCCAATAGAAGTCCATATATATAATTCAGAACAAGTTTCAAAAAGCATTTTTCTACGGGCTTAGGGACCACTCGCCTTTCTCATGCTTCTCCGAGCTACCCGCGTACGCCTGATTCAACACCGCGCTGCCACCCGACACCCACAGGGAGCAACTTGCTTCGCAAGCTCCCCCTTTACTTTCCACGTTATCTTACAGCCGCAGAAATCCAAAGTACTAAGCGCCCAGCGTTCTGAGAGTATAAGACTGCCACATACTTAGGTTACATGGGACCCCTACAAAATCAGCTCGGCGCGCAGTAAGGACTAATCTGCGCACACCTCTCTTTCTTAAAAGAATCTTTTAATCAGGGAAACTCGAACTAATGTTGCAACCCCACTCATTTACAATAGCCTGATATACAATACCTCTCACTACTTCTAATAGTCGTCTACTGGATAATCCCACAAACATGGAAAGCGTGCTGCTTTTTACATATCTGGTCCTCCCCCTCTTCAAAACTGGGAGACACTCTGCACATCTCGACTCATATCTAGCACTGCCATCTACACTATTCTGACCGACGAGATCCAGTATCTATCTTACGTATCCCACTCGCTCAATAATGTTCACTACTAAGGTCTTCTTCCGAAAGCCATACGTCAATTCACTTCAATCCAAGTAATTGCAACACTAACCATTGTTCGGATTCATCCCTAACACTATTTCTACCCGTAACCTTCTCTGCTATACTTCTTGACCCAATCCGTGATGTTTACATACCTCTGAGCTGCTCCATGGTGTGAGCACTTCACTAGCCACACTCTATCCATAAAGTTCCAAAATCTTATAGTGCTTTATTCATTAACTCATCACACCGGGTATTCCCTATATCGGATCATCGAAGATAAATAAACTATACCATCTACTGCATCTTGCCTATGCCGTTCGGCCATCGCTCATTCATATATTTTTATGTACATATTCTCATTCATTCCTTTACACTTGTGTGTATAAGGTAGTTGTTGTGAAATTGTTAGGTTAGATTACTTGTTAGATATTACTGCATGGTCGGAACTAGAAGCACAAGCATTTCRCTACAGTCGCATTAACATCCGCTAACCATGTTTATGTGACAAATAAAAATCTGATTTGATTTGAAGTGGCAACGGTGAGAGACTTGTTTCTGGAAAGGTGGATTTTTAAAAGTAGAAGCTCAAATTGTTTGGGCACAGACCTGGATAGTAAGACAGAACTCTGCAGGATTTCTTTGCAGTTGATTACATCTCCGCCCCCTTTGGCAGTTCTATCTTGTCGGAAAGTGTTATAGTTAGGGATGGAAATTTCAGGGTTTTTGGTGGCCTTCCTAAGCCAGGATTCAGACACTGCTAGGACATCCGGGTTGGCAGAGTTTGCTAAAGCAGTGAATAAAACAAACTTAGGGAGGAGGCTTCTAACGTTAACATACATGAAACCAAGGCTTTTACGGTTACAGAAGTCAACAAATGAGAGCGCCTGGGGAGTGGGAGTGGAGCTAGGCACTGCAGGGCCTGGATTAACCTCTACATCACCAGAGGTGCAGAGGAGGAGTAGGATAAGGGTACGGCTAAGAGCTATAAGAACTGGTCGTCTAGCACGTTCGGGACAGAGAGTAAAAGGAGCTGGTTTCTGGGCGCGGTAGAATATATTCAATGCATAATGTACAGACAAAGGTATGGTAGGATGTGAATACAGCTGAGGTAAACCTAGGCATTCAGTGACAATGAGAGTGGTATTGTCTCTAGAGACATCAATTAAACCTGGTGAGGTCACCGCATGTACGGGGGTGGGACAAGAGGGTTAGCTGAGGCATATTGAGCAGGGCTGGAGGCTCTACAGTGAAATAAGACGATAATCACTAACCAAAACAGCAAAGGACAAGGCATATTGACATTAGGGAGAGGCATGCGTAGCCGAGTGATCATAGGGTCCAATGATTGCTGGAYGGGCTGGAGACACGGCGATTCAAACAGCTAGCGGSCCGGGGCTAGCAGGCTAGCAGAAGGGCCTTAGAGGGACATCGCGATGGAAGAAGTCTGTTGTTGTAGCCCCCTCATGCGGTTACGTCGGCAGACCAGTCGTGATGGATCAGCAGGTGTCCGTGTAGTAAAAGGGTCCAGGCCAATTGGCAAAATAGGAATAGTAGCCCAAGAAATTGACTAATGGACCACTACAGCTAACAGTYCGGTATTGTCACGCCCTGACCTTAGAGATCCTTTTTATGTCTCTATTTTGGTTGGTCGGGCGTGCGTTTGGGTGGGCATTCTATGTCTGGTGTTCTATGTTGTCCATGTTTTGTATTTCTATGTGTTTGGCCTGGTATGGTTCCCAATCAGAGGCAGCTGTCTATCGTTGTCTCTGATTGAGAACCATACTTAGGTAGCCTGTTCCCACCTGTGTTTGTGGGTGGTTATTTTCTGTTTAGTGTTTGTKKCACCTTTCAGAACTGTTTGTTGGTCGTTTTGTTGTTTTTGWTCGGATGTTCATCTTTATTAAAAGTATTATGGATACRTACCACGCTGCACTTTGGTCCTCTTCTCCTTCTCCCGACGACGTTCGTTACAGGTATGCCCTAGTTGGCTAGCGGGCCGCTGCTAGCAGGCTAGCAGATGGGCATTCAGGGGACATCACGACGAAGGAGCCAGTTTTAAAAAACCCTCTGGGGGATTACGTCGGTAGTCCAGTCGTGATGGATCGGCGGGGCTCTGTATCGGCAATAAAAGCAAAATAGGTATTGTAGCCCAAGGAGTGGCTGATGGTCCTCTTCAGCTAGCCGGGAGATGGGCCTAGCATAGGCTAGCTCCAGGCTAATTTGTGCTTGCTTCGGGACAGGGACGTTAGCCAGGAGAAGCCAATCGGATAGCAGCTAGCTAGCTGTGGGGATCCAGGTAAAGAGGTTTAGAGCTTGCGGTAGGAATCTGGTGATATGGAGAAAAAGGAGTCCGATAAGCTCTGGGTTGAAACACGCTGTACAGACTGGCAGGAGTTGTCGTGGCTAAAGGTTAGCTGATGACCGCTAGCAGTGGCTAGCTAGTTAGCTGGCTAGCTTCTGTTGGGGGGTTCTTCCGGATTCAGAGGTAAAGGAGTGGGGGCGAAAAGAAAATAGCAGATCCATACCACATTGGGTGAGGCGGGTTGCAGGAGAGTAGTTGAAGTGGGTTAAGAAAATATTTAATAAATATATGCAAAGATAAAGATATAAAAAATATAATATAAAGATATATACACGGGACACGACAAGACGAAGACAAAAGATGTCTGACTGCTACGCCATCTTGGATGTGTCATCCATCTTGAGAAACAATGAGAAACAAGATTCTCTGGTCTGATGAAACCAAGATTGAACTCTTTGAATGCCAAGCGTCACATCTGGAGGAAACCTGGCAACATCCCTACGGTGAAGCATGGTGGTGGCAGCATCATGCTGTGGGGATGTTTTTCAGTGGCAGGGACTGGGAGACTAGTCAGGATCGAGGCAAAGATGAACGGAGCAAAGTACAGAAAGATCCTTAATGAAAACCTGCTCCAGAGCGCTCAGAACCTTAGACTGGGGCAAAGTTTCACCTTCCAACAGGACAACGATCCTAAGCACACAGCCAAGACAATGCAGGAGTAGCTTTGGGACAAGTCTCTGAATGGGAGTGGCCCAGCCAGAACCCAGACTTAAACCTGATCGAACATCACTGTAGAGACCTGAAAATAGTTGTGCAGCAATGCTCCCTGTCCAACCTGACAGAGCTTAAAAGGATTTGCAGAGAAGAGTGGGAGAAACTCCCCAAATACAGGTGTGCCAAGCATGTAGCGTCATAACCAAGAAGACTCAAGGCTGTAATTGCTGAGTAAAGGGTGAGTAAAGGGTCTGAATACTTATGTTAATGTAGTATTTCATTWTTTTTTTCTTCAGTTCCACATTTCTAAAAAACTGCTTTTGCTTTGTCATTATTGGGTATTGTGTGTAGATCGACGAAAAAATCTATTTTAGAAATCCATTTTAAAATAATGCTGTAATGTAACAAAATGTGGAAAAAGTCAAAGGTCTGAATACTTTCCGAARACACTGTACGTTTGCTGAAGCATTATGACAACTCAACAACACAATGGTAGGGATTGAATGAGCTGGGATGGGGTCATTGATAAGTCATTGTCTCAACCACTCTCCTATTTCGTTTTTTYCCCTTAAAGTTAGACTCAGTTCATAGGACGGCTTACTGCTTACAAAATTAAACAACAAAAACCAATAGTGTCATATTGTTTAGTTTACCTTTAATATGTGACTCAGGCA
>NW_019942640.1:316499-320538 GCF_002910315.2 Salvelinus sp. IW2-2015
CTCTCACTCTCTCTCTTTACTGCCTCTCTCTCTCTCCTGCCTCTCTCTCTTTACTGCCTCCCCCCTTTCTATGTGGGCTGAGCAGCTGACCCCTGGTTACCTTCTTTTGGTCTTCAATACATAAAGTGGTGAGTCTGAGGCTGCCGGTTAAATAAATACATTCATGAGCAACGGGCTGTAAGCCTTTAGGCTGCTGATCACCCTACTGCCCCAGACCTGATATGCATCCCAAATGGCACCCTATTCCCTATATAGTGATTTACTTTTGACCAGGGCTCTGGTCAAAATTAGTGCACTCCAGTATATAGGGAATAGGGCACCATTTGGGACGAAGCTCTGCTCTGCTGTAGAGGCTGAACTAGAGTGCAAGCTACACTTCCCTTTGAAGATCGTGGTTTTTCCCTCCCTCTCTCTCTCTCCCTCTCCCCCCCCCTCCCCTCCTCTTCTGCCGCTCTAAAGGCCAATGATCATGGTATTTATTTGTTTTTACCTTTAATTAGACTGCTCTGTAAGATAGGAACTCACTTTCCATTTAATTGGCCAGCTTGGCGTTTAAAGGTTTTAAAAGGCCTTCTTTTATTAGAAAGAGATTGAGCAAATCTTGGAATAACTGTCGTCTGCCAAACAGTGCAGATTTAGACTWGGAAACCAACACAGTAATAAAAAACAGACTAGAATAGAAAAGTAAAACCCTTGCAAGCCAAGGAGAGTCATTTTTCCTTGAAGAACTGGAAATCCTATTTTGAAAAACTARCCTGTCAATATCCCCCCTGCTGTGMCCACTATTACAGTCTGTTGACCTTATGAATCAGTCAGTCAGTGAGAGGGAGGGAGAAAGAAAGAGAGAGAGAGGGAGACAGAGAGGGAGGAAGGACAGGGGCTTCTGAGACCCTGTGTAGGGTCATAAATCCCATCCTGACATGGCTTTGTTTGAATGGGTTTGTCATTGATTAATCAAATGCTCTTGAGGTCGCTCCATAATTCAGGCAATATTTTTCTGACGTGGGTATTCCTGTTATTCCTGGTGGAAGTTAACAGAATAAGGTGCACTTCCTCTCATTGAATCCAATCAAAATGGATTGGTCGCGTACACAGTATAGCAGGTGTTATTGTGGGTGCAGAGAACTGCTTATGTTACTAGTTCCTAACAATGCAGTAAAATGGCTAACAATTCAAATGTAATTTGACAAGAAATCAAGAATGGTGCTACGTATCTGATTAACAACCCAAATAGCACTGTAGCATGAATCTAATACAGTTTATACATATGTACACCGGGAGAATTTACACAATATCAGCTAAGAATGGTATRCACAGCAGTAGATATATTAGAGTAAGCTATGGCAAGCATCTAGTGTATAAATACATTTGTGGTGTGTACATTATAAACAGTGTAACTAAAATACAATGTACAATAGTATAAATATTATGATGAGCTACGTTACCACCAGACGCACCGACACCCCAAAACGTGTCCAAACTTTCAGAGTGCACAACAAAGAAATTCCTCAAAAATCGCACTAAACGGATATAAATTGCTATAAAACGATTCAAATTAACTACATTATGATGTTTTTAACAACTATAACGACTGAAACATGACCGGAGAAATATTGCTGGTTAGAAAACGATTTTGGAAACGAGGCAAGTCCATGGCCTTCACGCTTCAGGCGCACGACGAGAAAGGACGGTCTCTATACATTTTGGTCTTTTATAATGGCTGTGAATGTCCCATCGATCCATTGAAAACGGTGATGACGTACAGACACCCAGAGGAAGACGTAGGCAGTGTCGGTTTCTTCATAGCATTCACTGTCGCCTTAAAACAGACCCCAGATCAGGGGTAAAAATGTCTGAAATCTGAACCCTGTCATGAAAAGTGCTGTAGAAATTGTTCTGTACCACTCAGAGACAAAATTCCAACTTCTATAGAAACTAGAAGGGGTTTTCTATCCAATAATAACAATAATATGCATATTGTACGATCAAGAAATTTAGCACGAGGCAGTTTAATTTGGAGACACAAATATGCTAATTGCGGAACAGCACCCCCTATAGTTGCCAGGTGCATAAGAGAATGTAAATCTAAGTTACAATTAAATACTAAACCGTACTTAAGTCTCATGAGTTGTAACTCAGAAGCCTTTAAGGAACTACACAGTTGAAGTCGAAAGTTTACATACACCTTAGCCAAATACATTTTAACTCAGTTTTTCACAATTCCTGACATTTAATCCTAGTAAAAATCGCCTGTCTTACGGTCAGTTAGGATCACCACTTTATTTTAAGAATGTAAAATGTCAGAATAATAGTTGAGAGAATTATTTATTTCACTTTTATTTCTTTCATCACATTCCCAGTAGGTCAGAAGTTTACATACACGCAATTAGTATTTGGTAGCATTGCCTTTAAATTGTTTAACTTGGGTGCAAACGTTTTGGCTAGCCTTCCACAAGCTTCCCACAATAATTTGTGTGAATTTTGGCCCATTCCTCCTGACAGAGCTGGTGTAACTGAGTCAGGTTTGGAGGCCTCCTTGCTCGCACACACTTTTTCAGTTCTCCCACAAATGTTCAAGAGATTGAGGTCAGGGTTTGTGATGGCCACTCCAATACCTTGACTTTGTTGTCCTTAAGCCATTTTGCCACAACTTTGGAAGTATGCTTGGGGTCATTGTCCATTTGGAAGACCCAGCTTTAACTTCCTGACTGATGTCTTGAGCCCTTGCTGTCTCTGCCTGGCCGGTTCCCCTCTCTCCACTGGGATTCTCTTCCTCTAACCCTATTACAGGGGCTGAGTCACTGGCTTACTGGTGCTCTTTCATGCCGTCCCTAGGAGGGGTGCGTCACTTGAGTGGGTTGAGTCACTGACGTGATCTTCCTGTCTGGGTTGGCGCCCCCCTTGGGTTGTGCCGTGGCGGAGATCTTTGTGGGCTATACTCGGCCTTGTCTCAGGATGGTAAGTTGGTGGTTGAAGATATCCCTCTAGTGGTGGGGGCTGTGCTTTGGCAAAGTGGGTGGGGTTAATCCTTCCTGTTTGGCCCTGTCCGGGGTATCATCGGATGGGGCCACAGTGTCTTCTGACCCCTCCTGTCTCAGCCTCCAGTATTTATGCTGCAGTAGTTTTGTCAGGGGGCTAGGGTCAGTTTGTTATATCTGGAGTACTTCTCCTGTCTTATCCGGTGTCCTGTGTGGATTTAAATATGCTCTCTCTTATTCTCTCTTTCTTCTCTCTCTCGGAGACCTGAGCCCTGGAACCATGCCTCAGGACTACCGGGCAATGATGACTCCTTGCTGTCCCCAGTCCACCTGGCCGTGCTGCTGCTCCAGTTTCAACTGTTCAGCATGCGGCTATGGAACCCTGACCTGTTCACCGGACGTGCTACCTGTCCCAGACCTTTTCAACTCTCTAGAGACAGCAGGACCGGTAGAGATACTCTTAATGATCGGCTATGAAAAGCCAACTGACGATTACCCCTGAGATGCTGACTTGCTGCACCCTCGACAACTACTGTGAATATTATTATTTGACCATGCTGGTCATTTATGAACATTGAACATCTTGGCCATGTTCTGTTATAATCTCCACCCGGCACAGCCAGAAGAGGACTGGCCACCCCTCATAGCCTGGTTCCTCTCAAGGTTTCTTCCTAGGTTTTGGCCTTTCTAGGGTGTTTTTCCTAGCCACTGTGCTTCTACACCTGCATTGCTTGCTGTTTGGGTTTTAGGCTGGGTTTCTGTACAGCACTTTGAGATATCAGCTGATGTAAGAAGGGCTATATAAATACATTTGATTTGATGACATAATTTTCTGGAATTTCTCAAGCTGTTTAAAGGCACAGTCAACTTAGTGTATGTAAACTTCTGACCCACTGAATTATAAGTGAAATAATCTGTGTGTAAACAATTGTTGAAAAATGACTTGTGTCATGCACAAAGTAAATGTCCTAACCGACTTGCCAAAACTATAGTTTGTTAACAAGAAATTTGTGGAGTGGTTGAAAAATGAGTTTTAATGACTCCAACCTAAGTGATATGTC
>NW_019942640.1:323342-327130 GCF_002910315.2 Salvelinus sp. IW2-2015
AGGGATACAGTATTTAAATACACAGGAAGTGACCAGCGTTCAATGTCTTTATAGCATGGGATGGCAGCGTTGGCTGTGTGAGTGTGTATGTGAGTGTAATATATTTGGATTAATTATTGAAATTGTGAAATCATGAGCAATGACCGATTTATGTTTTTGGCCAAATATGAAATCTTCCCCTACTTTCTCTGCTTGTCAAATATGCGATCGGATTCGAAATGTGTGTACCAATCTGTAACTAGAGCGTTTTCGTAACCCATCGCCTGTCTCTTTCAAGCCTCTGTAAATCATTTCAGAAGCAAATAAAATTCCTTACTTTCCTAACAACTACCGTTTTTACCACCACCCAACAAGTTAGAAATTGTTCTATGGTTTCTATTGGATGAAATCTTCCCTTACCCTCTACTTGTCAAATCTACGCATCGGGCTTCCAAATCGTGCGTACCAATCTGAACTACAGCCATTTACAGTTGTAGTAACCTGTATATTTTATGTTTACCAATAGATGGCCAGTATTGACTCAAGACGGGGTTTGCTTCCCGCTATCCGTAGCTATTTCCTATGTCTGCCATATATAACTATGATTAAAGAAAGCTTTCAGGTAGTTTAACTCTAACGAGCCTCTACCCGGGTCCGGGAGCACCCCCCAACCCCCCCCCCCCCACACACTGATTAGCATAGCTAGCATAGCTTCACAAGTAGATAGTTTAGCATTTAATATATCATTAAATCACAAGTCCAGGACACCAATGAAAGTACCAGACTTCGTGAATAAAGCCCACCATTTTTCAGAGTTTTTAAAATGTTTTTACAGGGAAGGACAAAATATGTTAAACCTATTAGCTAAACCGTAGCAAAAACCACCACTATTCTAACTCCATCAGGTTTGCTTACTCGCTTCAGTGCTATCCACCAATTCGGCTCAACAAAGATATTATATCCACTAACAACGAAAAAAAACCTCTTCAGATGACAGTCTGATAACAATTGCATGCGTATAGGATAGTTTTTGTTAGAAAAGAAGTGCCATATGTTCACAGATTTACAATTGCCACCCACCATCACAAAATCGACTAGAATTTACTAGATAGGCAACGTGTATGAACCAATTACTCATCATAACACACACGACAATACCAATGGAAATAAGACCACCTATGCGTTAGATTTCAAGACACATATTCGAGTGATTTTCTAAGCGTTTTTCAGCGAAAAGAGCCACAATAAATCATATAGAGCGAACTACACACATGCTCTGTGCAAACGTCTGTGACGAACAGCAGCCAGTCGATTCCAAGCCAAAGAGCGCATGGGCGTATAACCAGATCACCTCGCCAAAATATAATTAATTTTTCGCACTAACCTTCTCAGAATTCTTCGGAGACAACCCAGTTATGACACTCATTCCTATAGTGTTCCTCATCGGATGGAAGTTCATACTACCTACCTCTCAAGTTATCTCCTCCTCCATACCAACTACCAATTCCAGTGGATACACGCGTTTCTGCTTCGTCCAAAAAGTGCATATTAGCCATACTAAGGAAAACCGTGCCGCTATACTATTCAATCTCAAAAAAAGCTAAGCGCAAAAGTCTTCATCTCGCGTGCAAAAAACCATCGCGTTCATGAATCGTTCACATCCTCATCATCAGAGTAACTGTATGACTGTGCTACATAATAAACATATATGCTGATAACAGACTCTAGATATTCATCTCACAATCATAATAACTTACACTAACTAAACAGACATAATCTTCAACAAGACAACTATTTGTCAGACAGCTGTTTCTATCGATGATGATTAGTAGCTTTCTATGATTAAAGACAGTCGATATCGAAGAAGGAGACTATAATATTCTAGTCCTTACATGCGAAGACCGTGCGTGGATTTTGATCCAATTTATTGTTAGAGAAATTTATCCGTACTTTTTCAATAACTAGTCTGCTTTGGTCCAATAGTGAAAGCGATACCAAACAAAATGGTCGAAAATATGGCTGACCGTTTAAAAATTTCGACAGAAAACACGATTTAATCATATTAGAAGTTATTGCTTACTATGAGTGCTTTTCTTCCATCAGATTCTTGGCAATGTTATCTCTTTTCTATGTTATAAACTGTATCTTTGTGTCGTATTAGCTTCTCCTCTGTTCCTTCGAAATGTCCACCACCAACGACCGACACCCCAAAACGTGTCCAAACTTCAGAGTGCACAACAAAGAAATTCCTCAAATCGCACTAAACGGATATAAATTGCTATAAAACGATCAAATTAACTACATTATGATGTTTTTAACAACTATAACGACTGAAAACATGACCGAAAATATTGCTGGTTAGAAAACGATTTGGAAACGAGGCAAGTCTCGATGGCCTTCACGCTTCAGGCGCACGACGAGAAAGGACGGTCTCTATACATTTTGGTCTTTTATAATGGCTGTGAATGTCCCATCGATATCCATTGAAAACGTTGATGACGTACAGACACCAGAGGAAGACCGTAGGCAGTGTCGGTTTCTTCATAGCATTCACTGTCCTTAAAAGACCAGAACACCCAGATCAAGGAGGTAAAAATTCTGAAATCTGAACCCTGTCTTGAAAAGTGCTGTAGAATAGTTGCTGTCACACTCAGAGACAAAATTCCAACTTCTATAGAAACTAGAAGGTGTTTCTATCCAATAATAACAATAATATGCCATTATTGTACATCAAGAGAATTTAGCACGAGGCAGTTTAATTTGAGACACAAATATGCTAATGCGGGAACAGCAACCCCCTATAGTTGCGCAGGTGCATAAGAGAATGTAAATCTAAGTTACAATTAAATACTAAACGGTAGTTCTCAGCTAACTTCTTACTTCAACTGTACATAACCCATCGCCTGCTCTCTTTCGAGCTGCAGTAAATCATGTTAGAAGCAAGTAAATTCATTACTTTCCAAACAACTACTGTTTTGACCACTAACCCAACAAGTTAGACAAAAATATTTTGGAGTAACATCTTCCCCTACTTCTCTTCTTGTCACATTCGAAAACGGTTYAGAMATTGTGTCCACCAATCTSTAGGTAGAGCGTTTTAAGTAACCCCTCGCTTGCACTACTCCAACAACAGCTCTCTGTGTCAATGTTGAGATTCCAAAATGGAACCGTTGCTAGGATACTCACTGACACAGGGCCAAAATGATAAGRAGAAAGATGAGAGTCCCTACAACCACACAACTTCTGACCACATCTAGTATCCACAACCACACAATTACATAACACAACTGCACAACTTCTGACAGAAACCACACAACTGCTTACCATATCTAGTGACAGCAAACACACAATTACATACCACACAACTTCTGATCACACATTTAACTACTGACCATATCCACACAAMTACTGACCACAACTACTCAACCACATAACTACTGACGACGACTTCTGACCTCAACCGCACAACTTCTGACCAMATCTAGTGTCCACGAACACAMAACTCCTGACCTCAACCACATAACCTCTGACCACAACCACACAACTTYTGACCACACAMTGTCCGATCAAACATCAAACTACTGACCATATCCACACAACTTATGACCAAAACCACATAACTACTGACCACTACTACTAACCACAACTTCTGACCAAATCTACTGACCATTGATGGGAATTAAAAATTACTTCACAATTTGAATAATATGATCAAAGTGCAACTTTTTAAACTTCATTCATGACCACAAAACATTTTCAAATAGCTTGAGCAAGCCCCACACCTTTACTTGTAAAGTTACAATCTAGAT
>NW_019942640.1:330903-335928 GCF_002910315.2 Salvelinus sp. IW2-2015
ATCAGACTGTTTGACAGCTTCTATTACCATCAGACTGTTGAACAGCTTCTATTACCAGACCATCAGACTGTTGAACAGCTTCTATTACCATCAGACTGTTGAACAGCTTCCTATTACCAGACCATCAGACTGTTGAACAGCTTCTATTACCACAATCAGACTGTTGAACAGCTTCTATTACCAGGCCATCAGACTGTTGAACAGCTTCTATTACCATCAGACTGTTGAACAGCTTCTATTACAGACATCAGACTGGAGAACAGCTTCTATTAACCATCAGACTGTTCAACAGCTTCTTTTACCATCAGACTGTTGCACAGTTTCTATTACCCGACCACCAGACTGTTGAACAGCTTCTATTACAATCAAGACTGTTAAACAGTTCTATTATCATTCAAGACTGTTGAACAGCTCTATACCATCAGACTGTTGAACAGCTCTATTACCATCACCACAGACTGTTAACAGCTTCTATTACATCAGACCATAGACTGTTTGAACAGCTTCTATTAACCCAGACCATCAGACTGTTTAAACAGCTTCTATTACAAGACCATCAGCTGTTGAACAGCTTCTATTACAGACCATCAGACTGTTGAACAGCTTCTATTACCATGACCATAACTGTAACAGCCATACAGACATCAGACTGTTGAACAGCTTCTATTACCAGGCCATCAGACTGTTGAACAGCTTCTATTCCATCAGACTGTTTGAACAGCTTCTATTACCAGACCATCAGACTGTTGAACAGCTTCTATTACCATCAGACTGTTGAACAGCTTCTATTCCATCAGACTGTTGAACAGCTTCTTTTACCAATCAGACTGTTGAACAGCTTCTATTACCAGGCCATCAGAATGTTGAACAGCTGCTATTACCATAAGACTGTTGAACAGCCTCTATTACTAGACATCAGACTGGAGAACAGCTTCTATTACATCAGACTGTTGAACCGCTTCTTTTACCATCAGACTGTTGCACAGTTTCTATTACCCGACACCAGACTGTTGAACAGCTTCTTTTACATCAGACTGTTTTGAACAGCTTCTATTAAGACCATCAGACTGTTCAACAGCTTCTATTACCATCAGACTGTTAAACAGCTTCTATTACCATCAGACTGTTGAACACTTCTATTACAGACCATCAGACTGTTACCAGCTTCTATTACCAAGACATCAGACTGTTTGAACAGCTTCTATTACCAGGCCATCAGACTGTTGAACAGCTTCTATTACGAGACCATCGACTGTTGAACAGCTTCTATTATCAGGCCATCAGACTGTTGAACAGCTTCTATTGCCATCACGACTGTTGAACAGCTACTATTACCATCAGACTGTTGAACAGCTTCTATTACCATCACGACTGTTGAACAGCTACTATTACCATCAGACTGTTGAACAGCTTCTATTACAGCCATCAGACTGTTGAACAGCTTCTATTTGCCATCAGACTGTTGAAAGCTTCTATCACCATCAGACTGTTGAACAGCTTCTTTATCAGGCATCAGACTGTTGAACAGCTTCTATTCCAGATCCTCAGACTGTTGAACAGCTTCTATTACCAGGCCATCAGACTGTTGAACAGCTTTCTATTGCCATCAAGACTGTTGAACAGCTTCTATTACCAGGCCATCAGACTGTTGAAACAGCTTCTATTGCCATCAGACTGTTGAAACAGCTTCTATTACAGCCATCAGACTGTTGAACAGCTTCTTTACCATCAGACTGTTGAACAGCTTCTATTACCACCAGACTGTTGAACGCTTCTATTACCATCGACTGTTGAACAGCTTCTATTGCCATCACGACTGTTGAACAGCTTCTGTCACCATCAGACTGTTGAACAGCTTCTATTGCATCAGACTGTTGAACAGCTACTATTACCATCAGACTGTTGAACAGCTTCTATTACCATCAGACTGTTGAACAGCTACTATTACCATCAGACTGTTGAAACAGCTTCTATTACCAGGCATCAGACTGTTGAACAGCTTCTATTGCCATCAGACTGTTGAACAGCTTCTATCACCATCAGACTGTTGAACAGCTTCTGTTATCAGGCCATCAGACTGTTGAACAGCTTCTATTTCCAGATCATCAGACTGTTGAACAGCTTCTTTACCAGGCCATCAGACTGTTGAACAGCTTCTATTGCCATCAGACTGTTGAACAGCTTCTATTACCAGGCCATCAGACTGTTGAACAGCTTCTATTGCCATCAGACTGTTGAACAGCTTCTATTACCAGCCCATCAGACTGTTGAACAGCTTTTTTACCATCAGACTGTTGAACAGCTTCTATTACCACAGACTGTTGAACGGCTTCTATTACCATCAGACTGTTGAACAGCTTCTATTGCCATCACACTGTTGAACAGCTTCTGTCACCATCAGACTGTTGAACAGCTTCTATTACCATCAGACTGTTGAACAGCTTTCTATTAGCCATCAGACTGTTGAACAGCTTCTAAATTACACTCAGACTGTTGAACAGCTTCTATTACCATCAGACTGTTGAACAGCTTCTATTACCATCAAGACTGTTGAACAGCTTCTATCACCATCAGACTGTTGAACACTTTTTATCACCGCATCAGACTGTTGAACAGCTTCTATTACCATCAGACTGTTGAACGCTTCTATTACCAGCCATCAGACTGCTGAACAGCTTTTACCATCACTTTGAACTGCTTATCATACCATCAGACTGTTGAACAGCTTCTATTACCATCAGACTGTTGAACAGCTTCTATTACCAAGACCATCAGACTGGTCTGAAACAGCTTCCTATTACCATCAGACTGTTGAACAGCTTCTATTACCATCAGACTGTTGAACAGCTTCTATTACCTAATCAGTCTGTTGAACAGCTTCTATTACCAGGCCATCAGACTGTTGAACAGCTTCTATTACCATCAGACTGTTGAACAGCTTCTATTACCATCAGTCTGTTGAACAGCTTCTATTCCAGGCCATCAGACTGTTGAACGCTTCTATTACCATCAGACTGTTGAACAGCTTCTATTACCATCAGACTTTTGAACAGCTTCTATTACCAGACCATCAGACTTTTGAACAGCTTTCTATTACCAGACCATCAGTCTGTTGAACAGCTTCTATTACCAGATATAAATATTGGTAATAGAAGCTGTTCAACAGTCTGATGGTCTGGTAATAGAAGCTGTTCAACATTCTGATGGCCTTGTAATAGAAGCTGTTCAACAGTCTGATGGTCTGGTAATAGAAGCTTTTCAACAGTCTGACGGTAATAGAAGCTGTTCAACAGTCTRATGGTGTGCTAATAGATGCGGTTTTTAGTGTCTCAGTCTTAGCTCTGACTGTAGGACGGTAGCCTAGTGAACAGTACGTGGCTCAGGTGGCTGAGGTCCTTAGTGATCTTCTTGGCCTTCTTTTGACACAGGTTGCTGTAGATTTCCTGGTAGAGCTGCCCGCACCACCCTCTGAAGAGCCATGCATTTGGAGGCGGAGCAGTTGCCGTACCAGGCAGTGATRCAGCACGACAGAATGTTCTCAATAGTGCATCTGTAGAAGTTTGTGAGGTTTTTAAGGTCCTATGCCTAATTTTTTCAGACGCCTTACGATGTTGAGGCGCTTTTGCGATTTATTCACCACGATGTTGATGTGGTGAGACCATTTCCGGTCCTCAGTGACATGCACACCAAAGAAATTGAAGCTTTGACCTTATCCACTACTGCCCGTCATGCTCTCTCTTCCGTCTTCTGTAGTACACAATAAGCTCCTTTGTTTTGTTGACGTTAAAGGGAAAGAGGTTATTTTCCTGGCACCAATCCGCCAAGGCTCTGACCTCCTTCCTGTAGGCTGTCTATTAGTTTGTTGTGTCATCAGTAAGCTTGATGAATGAGTTGGACTCGTGCATGGCCATGCAGTCATGGGTGAACAGGGAGTACAGGAAGGGACTGAGCACACATCCCTGGGGGCCCCCATGTTGAGGATCAGCGTGGCAGAGGTGTTTTTGCCTCCACCTTGGGTCAGTCYGTCAGGAAATCTARGATCCAGTTGCACAGGGAGGAGTTCAGACCCAAGGCCTCAAGCTTAGAGACGAGCTTGGAAGGCACTATGGTCTTAAAAGCTGAGCTGTATTTGACGAACAGTGTTCTCAAATACTGTTGTTATTCCTCTTCTCTAGGTGGAATAGGGCGATGTCGGTCAATGGTGTCGGTTATGGTGGAGGGGATATGGTCCTTGAMYAGCCTTTCAAAGCACTTCATGATGAAGGACGTGAGTGCGATGGGGCGATAATATTTGAGTTCAATTACCAAATGAATTCGTAGTAACAAATAAACCACAAAATAAAAAAACTCATAGCCCCCCAAAATATTCTGGGTTGTCTTAGCTTTCCTAATATCTGTTGTCATTAAATTATAGTTGGCAACCAGTAAACACCAATTAAAGTGCATTCGGAAAGTATTCAGACCCCTTGACTTTTTCCACATTTTGTTACGTTAAAGCCTTATTCTAAAATCGATTAAATCGTTTATTTCCCCTCATCAATCTACACAMAATAACCCATAATGACAAAGCAAAAACAGCTTACATTTTTWTTGCTCATTWAAAAAAAAAAARAAGGACATTTCACATTTACAGAAGTATTCAGACCCTTTAATCAGTTCTTTGTTGAAGCACYTTTGGCAGT
The DNA here is from genome assembly GCF_002910315.2 of Salvelinus sp. IW2-2015. NCBI lineage: Eukaryota > Metazoa > Chordata > Actinopteri > Salmoniformes > Salmonidae > Salvelinus > Salvelinus sp. IW2-2015. Next base: position 335,586 of record NW_019942640.1, read on the forward strand.
GATTACAGCCTCAAGTCTTCTTGGGTTTGACGCTACAAGCTTGGCAAAGCTGCATTTGGGGAGTTTCTTCCATTCTTCTCTGCAGATTCTCTCAAGCTCTGTCAGGTTGGATGGGGAGCGTCGCTGCACAACTATTTTCAGGTCTCTCCAGAGATGTTCAATGAGGTTCAAGTTTGGGCTCTGGCTGGTCCACTCAAGAACATTCAGACACTTGTTCCGAAGCCACTCCTTTATTGTCTTGTCTGTGTGCTTAGAGTCGTTGTCCTKTTGGAAGATGAACTTCCCCAGTCTGAGGTCCTGAGTGCTCTGGAGCAGGTTTTCATCAAGGATCTGTACTTTGCTC
>NW_019942640.1:336751-338787 GCF_002910315.2 Salvelinus sp. IW2-2015
TGGAGGAAACCTGGCACCATCCCTACCGTGAAGGCATGGTGGTGGCAAAATCAGCTGTGGGGGAAGTTTTCAGTGGCAGGGACTGGGGAGACTTATCAGGATTGAGGGAACATATGAACGAATCAATTTTAGAATAAAGTTGTAATGTAACAAAATGTGAAAAAAGTAAAGTGGTCTGAATACTTCTGAAGGGACTGTATACAACAACATAGGCCTAAGACTACACATATTTTAATATTTTAATATGGTTCTTACAGACATTGGCAAGTCACATTCAAGGACTTTCAGGAACTTTTTCAAGTACTTAATAGTAATTTTCAAGGACCTCAATGTTATACAATTGTTTAATTTATMTATTTGTACATAGGGTCTAATATAGAGCATGTAAAAAGTGTCACAAACAGTAGGCCATTACCACTTTAAACATTTGCCTGTCCAATGCATTGATATTCAAATGATTATTACATTCTAAAATATGTAAGAATAATGTGTACTTGCCTGACTAAATAAATTGGATGCATGCATAGCGATTTTTCTGTATCTGGCTGACACAGGCACACATAATAAAACCATTAATAGTATAGCAGTAGCATTAATCTCACCATCGCTGTTTTTATAATGAGAAAGTSAAAATAAACCAGGTTCCTTTTTTAATGGAAGGATTTGTAAGGAAAGCCAAGTTGAAGCCAATAGATGTTGTCTTCCTCATAATAACTGCACGTGGTTTTACCGCAACAGAGTAGACTCAGGCAGTGGTTCTCAACCCTGGTCCTGGGGACCGAAAGGGGGGCACATTTTTGTTTTTGCCCTAGCACTACACACCTGATTCAAATCATCAAAGCCTTTTGATGAGATTATAATTTGAATCAGCTGTGTAGCGCTAGGGAAAAAACAAAAATGTGCACCCCTTTGGGTCCCCAGAACCAGGGTTGAGAACCAGTGGAGTAGAGCAACACCCTTTAACTGAAGCATTGGGAAACAAACTAAAACTGACCAAAACTTMATTCACGGATAATTATGAAGGAGGAGAAGAACTCATACATTTGCTATAATAATTACAAGGACCTTTCAAGCACCAACTTGAGGAAATGTATGATTTTCAAGGTAGGCCTTTTCCAGTAGCCTATTAGTAGATCCAAATTCAAGTTCAAGTAAGCTACTTCAAGACCCTTGTATTGTTTAAAATTTCAGGTGCAACATGGAAACCAAAATGTATTTGTCATGTTATTTCATTACCAGATCATGTTGGGAAGAATCCCACTTTGCTATGTAATTTGCTGTCATTATATGCAGAATTATTTAATAGGAATAGCTTTGGCTGTTGCGCAATAGTCTATCCTACACAATTGTGCACAGTAGACTCTGTGTCCAATCCAACGCAAAAAAAACATATGAAAACATGAACTCATTACCTTGATACTTTCTCTGTTAAATCTTTAAATCTAATAACACCCTGCTGTAAATCAAGCAGACAACAACAGATTATCAACATAAATTCGCTAGGGATATTAGATCCAATGTGGATCCAGGCACAACTGTCTTCACCAGCWTAACAATGAGACACCAAAATATTCTGGACATTCCTTGTTAACACCTTTTTTCCAGCATCGGGCTGTTGTTTTATCATATGGCTAACACAACAACTGTCACTTGACTGTTATTCAGAAAATTCCTTCCTGGATCAGATGATGATTTTTGAGAAAAATCACTGTAATTTAACAGCTTGACACCTAATGTGCATCCAACAAGTATTATGCCAAATTATTGAAGAAACATGTTAATGACAGGTTTTAAGTATCAAGGTAAGGTGACTCTTTCCGTTAAAAGATTTCAGTTTTGCAATTGCATACAGTTTTGGGATTTGTGTGTCCATGAAAACTGYTTTCACCCCGTAGCATAAGGAGACAAGAAATGTTAGGTAGTTACACTGCATTTCTGAGATCTCTATACAAAAACACTGTCTGACAGCTAGATCCAGGATCTTTACAGTGTTCAATTTCAATGTCTAATTTAACTGATTAATGCTTAATATATGA
>NW_019942640.1:338812-351136 GCF_002910315.2 Salvelinus sp. IW2-2015
CCCTAATATGATGCCATGCGCACTTTACACTACCATCAAATTTGCATGGGGAACAGCACAAAGAAATGCTTTTCACATGAGCCTCAGGACGACTATACAATATAGAACAATCATGTCAAGACAGCCCAACCAATGAAAAGGGCTAACACTCTACACAATACGCACCGGGCCATGCATTTCGCATGCAACCCACAGATATATAGGATTGCCCCGCTTTAATCCATTAATGTCATGACAAGGAAAAAATTAGTGTCAAGACTTAGCCCTCTCAGGAATACATATGACTATCAGCACGGCTGTAAACTGTTCCAGTGTAGACACTCACTTCAGCTCCATTCACCATGCCCCACCTGAATAATATAATCCCATACGAAAACCCCCAGCTTACCAGTAGCCAACCTACTTTGACCAGGCTCGATAAAAGAGGGCACACCCCCGTCTGGAAAGGTAAGGGAAGAGACAAGACGCTTCAATATCGGAAGGAGCTCAATAAAGCACAGAGCCCACTGACAAGATCTGGGGCTAAGATACCAAAGATAAGAACGCTGTGACTTACACCTACATGACCAGCTAATAATGATTTCTTTGGCCGCTCCACCCATAGCAGCTCCATCTTAGCTGTCACGTTCCTGACCTGTTTTCCCTGTTTTGTATTTATTTAGTGTGGTCAGGGCGTGAGTTGGTGGTGTCTATGTGTTGTTTTCTATGTTGGGGTTTTGTCGTTCGGCCTGGTATGATTCTCAACAGAGGCAGCTGTCAATCTGTTGTCCCTGATTGAGAATCATACTTAGGCGCCGGCGTTCACGTGTTTCACAGTTATTTGGCGGAGTGTCTTTTGTTCCCTGTGTCAGTGTTTTGCCCACACTGGGAACTGCACGTAGTCTATGTGTAACCGCATATATGGTCTTGTGTCTATAAATAAGCAAAAACCAACGGCGAACAAACATCCCAACACGCCCGCCAACGAAAGAACCGCAACAAAAAGAACCAAACGCGCAAACGAACAACCCCGACACACAAACAACTTCAACAGGACTCACCAACACCATCATCGATCCCCGGAAGAATAACTACGAAACAACCACACAAGAAATCACATTAAATCGACTATGGAAAACTAACCACTCTGCGTACTTGGTCCATGCCTCTTCTCCTCTCCTCGTCCGAGGAGAGCGAAGAAAATGACTATCGTTACATTAGGCACCTGCACTCACAGTTGACACACGCATGAAAAAGGGCACGACAGGCAGCAGCAGCCCAAAATATCAACACAGGACTCTGACTTGGGAGGACGGATCTGGACGTCAATGGGACCCTGGGGTTCAGCCAGGAAATATCGCCGTCCCAAGGCGGGAGTTGTTGGAGCGGGCATCCAGCGAAGCAGGAGGCGCTGGTATGAGGAGGCAGGCGGCGACCGCGTTGGAGCCCGAGAGTTCAGAACCAAAAATATTCTTGGGGGGGGTACACGCGGGTGTGGCCAAAGCCGGATAGCTAGGAGGAGACCCCTGAGCCCATAACTCCCCGGACTGCTTACCGTGGGAGTTCGACCGAGCGGCGTCGTACTGTTCAGGACACGGCAGTTATGCGTTGGTGCACGCTCTCACCCCGGCTTCATGTCACCCAGTAGCTCCTTCGTGCTAGCCCAGTGCGGGCGTTCCACCTTCGCCGCACTCGGTTAGGGCATGTTGACGATCGAGCGGGCCTTTGCCATGAGCCGGCCCAACCGCATCTGTCCACCATGCCGCTCTTCTGCGGTCTCCCCTCGGGCCCGAGCCATCCAATGGCACCAGCCCTTACAAATGTGGTGAGTTGGGCCCCTGGCTATCCGGTACAAAGTAAATAAAAAAAACATAATGGAAAAGAAAACTTGGTATCTGTTTTCTGCGTTTGGCCACCTTTACTTTATAAAATAAAAAAAAAGCGTCCGTCCCTCTTTTCAGGTACCCTGTCGTTTTCAAAGAAAATTTGCAACAGATAGAACAAAAACTTCAACAATAACTTGTCACAGATCTTCATTATATCCACGGATTCAGACACCTCGGCGATCTTTCCCGGCTGAGCTTGTGTCTTAGTGACCCGGATAAAGCGAGAGTATAATGAACACATGTCACCTGTTTCGAGGACGGTCTCGTTTATTTTTTTTTTAAGTACACCTCAGTTGAGCTTACAGACCGGTTATGCGCGATAGATTAAGTTCACATGTTAATGAAAGAACTTGTAGGCATCACTCTAGAATGAACTGCCTTTCTACTATCTTGGTCACGGCTGGATAAAGGGAAAATAATCAACAAAAGAAGAAAGAAAAGACTGCCCGGTCCTGCTCATCTGCGGATGCATTTGTGAATTTGTTGCCTTAGCAGGCCTGCCAAGGAGAGGGCTGCCACATGAAAATCTGCCAGAACGTCTATGATGCTGGCAGCAGTGGCAATACTCAATTTGGCAATGTTCCCTACTGTGAGACGCCTTAAGAACACAGTGCTACAGGGAGACAGACGGACTGCGCTGACGTTGTCCTCGCCATGGCAGACCCACGTGTTGGTAACATACACCTGCCCCCGACACGGCGCACGTCCCCAGGTAGGATCCGACACATAGTGCTACCCCTCCTGAGACACGTCCTGTCCTCCCCGAGATGGGGTCAACAACAACTGTCGTACCGAGTTGTACTCACCCCAGGCGCAGATCTGGACGCATAGTACACATTTCGCCCTCGTGCCATCGCGGCTGTGCTGCTAGCGTGACTCGCGTCCGAGCCGCAACATGTAACTGGCGTTCCTGACGCAGAGGCGGATGGACTGGAGGTCCTTGCCTGTACAGGCCTGGTTTGTAAGGCAGGTCCTCCACAAAATACCACGATGCCATCACCTGCAAACCAAGTCAGATGGTTCAGGCTTGCCCGTACTGTGGCCACCGAAATACCCCCGACCGTTGCTGGATGCTCACAGAGACAGCGTGTACCGTATAACAAAAGTGTCACCTCCCGAGCCGTCTCGAACCTGCTGTGGATACGTAAGGTTCGAGCGCCGACTGCAGCCGGTTGTTTGTCGCCGACAGAGCAGCCCATCGACCAATCGCGTATCCGCCCAGTAGTTATGATGGGCGTACTACCATTGCGTACGGCGCGCGTTGTTTACTCGTCCCACACACGGGAAACCAGGAAGAGAAGGGCCGGTTAATGCCTAGCATCCCGCCCGACGGAGACAGCGCCATGTGTATGACTCCCGTGCAGAATCGAGGGGGCAGCATCAGCATATCTGGAGGTCACGTCAGTCCAGCTTGGGGGCCGCACGAGACTATGGAGTTCAGCCGCAAGTCCATCCTGCGGCGCAAGCTGGGAGGCATTGTTCTAGCCTGGTATACAATTGCGCAGTCACGCCAGGACACATGTGCTCAAGCACGGCCCACTGAGCCGTCCGCCAGTGACAGGAGTTCTAAGCCACGAGGGTGAGCCAGGTCAAACAATTCTCCTCCGCCTCATGTGACCAGCCAGGAGCGTCAGCCTAGCATGACCAGCCCAGAGCCGTAGCCAGGCCTGACCAGCCTTAGCTCGTCGGGTCACGCCCTTTTCGCAGATGCTGACCACGACTCCTGACATGAGCACGCTCTCAGCTACTGTCCCAATGCCACCAGAGGCAATACTGCTTCATTCTGTTGCGTGTTTTCCTTGCAAGAGAGGAATGTCAGTGTTCTGTCCAGCCATGGCCAATGGACGCAACAAGACACAGAAATTCTGTAACAGACCAAAAGAGAACGAGCCAGAGGTGTAGTACAAGCAAAAAGAGAACAACTTAAAAACAAAACAAACACCGTGCGTGGAATCCTCAAATATGCCCCAAGGACCTGCACAGCGCACGTTTGTGTAGGTGTGGTCATCACGAGGAGCTGTCTCCCCATAGAGTCTGTGACGGAGTCTAGGAGGCAGCTCATGGTCCCATTTTCGCCACCCCCCCAGAAGACTGTAGTTGCAAGGTGCGAGGGAAGACTGCCACCTCGCTAGCCGACTGTTTGTGGTAGTGAGAAGCACGGGTTCATTCAGCGAAGCTGGCTCAAGAGCATTCCAGCGAACAGTGTAAGAACTTTAGCCCCAACAGTCTCGTAGCAGGATCTGCCAGGTCCGATTTTGCACGGCCGCCAGGGCAGGAAGCCATGGTCCAAGATTGACCAAAAGCGCACGCCGCAGGATCTGACCCCTCAGATTCCGGTGCTTGCCCCTCATCCCCGGTGTCTCGCCTCTCCTCGTCCGAGGAGGAGGAAGAAAATGACTATCGTTACATTAGCCTTGGGAACAGTTGACACACCATTGAAAAACCTGGATTTTGTTTGCCTTCAGTATATTGACTTGCTGTAATTTTTTATTTGGAACTTTATGTCATGACATAAATTACTCTAACTTAACAAATATAAGAAAATWATGGAAATGTACAATACAGCTGGGCTGATTCATTAACCACGTCTCAACCGTGATTTCAAAATGGCTGCTGTCATTGAGAGGAGGGCACACTGTCCTTAATTGGGGACTCTCCCTTGTTTGCTCCTGCCCCCTCCTTTTGACTCACTGTSAAGGTCACTGTCTATAATGACAGTCAAGGGATCAGAAGGCAGAGTGGAGGAAGTTGAAGTCTAGATGATGTCTCTTTCAGAAACTTAGCATGCAGCATCTGAAATGGGACGTCAACCTTCGAAATGAAGAGTCTTGCATTCATGTTGTTTGATAAGAAGACCGCTAGTGTGACAGTCTTGTCAGAGTTTGCTTTTTCAGTCATAACCTGTATTCCATCTGAAAATAACACATCAGCATTGACAATGGGACATCACTATTCGAAATGGGACGTTTGTCATGAAGGATCTTGCACCTGTATTTTGCCCTTTTGAGGTGTGGTCTTCATTCATTTTGTTTGATACATCAGTGCATTCTGAATGAGAGGAGCCTCTGGTACAATGAGACAATGTCTTACCTTTTCAGTCATAACTGCTATTCCATCTGAAAATAACAAATAGATTCGGACACTATAAATGTATGGTCACCATCAATGTCTTTCCTTGTTTTCCTGGAACAGATACAAATGCAAGCAGCACAGAAACACATTGTGACACTGTGCAAATGCAGCAAGGATTACATTGATTTGTTGCATGTGTTTGTTGTTATCAGTGCATCCAACACTAAATCAGCCGCATGAAGAGATATCCTGTCCCTATCCTGTTGCACACATACACACACGCACACACACAGCATGTAAACACACACACACATGCACTGTTTTTCTATGTTCCTCAGTGTTTCTCTGTTTATGCAGCTGTGTCTTAATCGTGATGATCATGATGATTATCATGATTAACATCACTCACCTTGGGCTTTCCTCACATATCCAGAGACATGTGCAGCCTCAGGATTTCTCTCTCTCTCTCAATCTCTCTCTCTTTCTCTCACTCACTCAATCTCTCTCTCTCTCTCTTTCTCTCTCTCTCTCTCAATCTTTCTCTCTCACTCAATCTCTATCTCTCTCGCTCGCTCGCTCAATCTCTCTCTCTCTCTTTCTCTCACTCAATCTCTCTCTCTTTCTCTCTCTCTCAATCTTTCTCTCTCGCTCAATCTCTATCTCTCTCGCTCGCTCGCTCGCTCAATCTCTCTCTCTCTCGCTCCTTCTTTCTCCCTCTCTCTCTCCCCATCTGGCTCTCTCACAGCCCAGGTGGTCTCTCTCACACACTTGCCGTGAAGACCGCCTCTATGTGGGTAAGGACCATGATCCTCTCTGATAAACCTATTATTCTCTGAGGTTTCTAATTGGCCCTCTGTTTTTGCTCGGCCATACCTGAAGAGGAAGAGGAAGAGATTAGAAATGATAGAGGCTTATAAGGTAATTCAAACCCACATGTGTTGTTCTGTTATCTTATGCTTTTTGAGAGTTTTACATGTCTTTGAGTGTCATGAAAAGCATTGTACAAATAAAATGCATGAAGTGCATGTTTAAATGCTTTCTTTCGTTCCTCTCCTTCTCCTCCTTCCCTGCCTCAGGGCCACACCAACATCACCTTTGCTGTTCCTCTCTTTCTCCTCCTCCCCCTCCTCGGGCATACAGCTCTCATTACCCTGCAAATCCAAATGTAATCTTGGCTTTCATTTATTGTGAAAAGAGCACCTTCAGAAAGCATGTCATTATTTCTCCCTCTCCCCTCCCGAGATCAAAGCTGACACAACTGATTACAGAGTGCCAGTTCTCTTTTGAAGAGATGTTGTGCACTTATCAGGTTGGAGACGGCATAAACAGGAACTGGAGTGAGTGGGCTGGCTGGCCAGGGGGGTGAGGATGACACTGGGTAGCAGGCAGGCAGGCGTCRGCCATGACCCCATATTCTCTGTCTGTGAGGCTTAGCTTGCCTGCGTTGAAGCTACAATCTGGGATTTGTTTTTGTAGCAAAATGGTATGCAGCCATGCCACTTGTTTCCAAAATATCAAGAATAACAAGAATTTAAATTAATATTGAACAGATTCGCAGATTCCATGCATTAGCCCTTTCACTCGTGGGAATTGGCCTATATGGATTGGGCTAAATTTAAATGTTTAAATATATATGCATAAGCATGGTAGCAATKAAAAGGGAACAGTTTGGAGATTACAGGAAAAATTATTAGACCAAAGTTGAAGACACAACAGTTCACCTGACACAAAACTGAATTCAAACATTRCACTGTTGATTTTATATGCATTTTAAATTTGCTGTACTTTTCTCCGCATTTTGCGGAGAAGTTCTCTGCTGCCAATGACTGGAACGAATTGCAAAAATCGCTGAAGTTGGAGACTTCCCTCACTAATTGTAAGCATCAGCTATCTGAGCAGCTTACCGATCGCTGCAGCTGAACACATCTACCTGCCTCATCCCCATATTGTTTTTATTTACTTTTTTGCTCTTTTGCACACCAGTATTTCTACTTGCACATCTTCATCTGCACATATATCACTCCAGTGTTAATTTGCTGAACTGTAATTACTTCGCTACAATGACCTATTTATTGCCTTACCTACTCACGCCATTTGCACACACTGTTTATAGACTTTTTTGTATTGTGTTATTGGCTGTACGTTTGTTTATTCTATGTGTAGTTGTTGTTTGTGTCGCACTGCTTTGCTTTATCTTGGTCAGGTCGCAGTTGTAAATGAGAACTTGTTCTCAACTGGCCTACCTGGTTAAATATAGGTGAAATAGAAAAATAAAAAATTAATATAAATAAATCTGAAAATACTCTGGATACTTTCAGTAACATGATGAGACTGTTCCTGGAACATGTGGGGTAGGTGCAACATAAGACAACAAAAATGACAAGGGTTTGAGTGAAAGGACTAACTGTTGTCTCCCAGACTAACTGTTGTTGTTGTATAGCACACTGTATTACTTATACAACTAATATAAGGACAGGACATGAGACGGGAGTAGAAATGAACGTGGGCATTGTTTAATGCGTTTCACAGGAAGAACATTCCAAGCATTTCAATGTAGGTAAGCAAGGGGGGGTTACAGGTGCCCTAAAGGGACAAAACTAGAATATCAATACACAACAGTTGTCTCCCAGGGTATGACGTCATGTCGTCTTGTGACTGTACATCAAACATATTGATAGACGCTGACACTCTGTATGACATACGTTTTATGCTATGGAAATATGAAGTGCACTTTGGACTCACATGTGTTTGGCTTGCTTGTATGGCACCAAAGCGGTATTTATTATCATCCTCAATGTCTCATCTTTCAAAATATATTGAGTCCTCTTAATTTACAGCATTTCCCTCACTCAGACAACAAAACATTTTCAGAAGTTGCCCAATTAGCGGAAGGGATGGGGGCAAGCGCTTGTTGCGTGCGGTGCTCAAATTTAGAAAGTCTGTCAGTCAAAACCCATACAACGCTGTGAAGCGCAGACACAGAGCTCTGACGTCATTTATGGCATGTTACTGTACAGCCACTGCATTCTAATTAAGGCATTATCAGTACCCAAGCTGCCATTTTCATCCCGTATGCTGGTACGACTGTAAAGGGCTACAAAGCTACAATCTGGAAGTTTCAGCAAAACACTATTTAGCCCCACCACTTGATGCCAAGAATCGCAAGAACATGAAAGATTGAAGTTACCATTGAACAGATTCCCAGATCCCATATTGTACCTTTAAAGCTCACTGCTTCTAGCATCTCTCTCCTTCTCTAGCTAGCATAATCACACAGGGATCAACAGTTCACCCAGTCCTCATGGGGCCCTGGTTATAGGAGGAACAGGCTGCTCCCCTAACAAACACATCCACCCTGACATAAAGTACATCCCAAATGTCTCCCTATTCCCTATAAAGTGCACTAAAAAGAAGAGCGCGAGAGGCAGTGATAACAAACAGCTGGTGCAACTGCCAATTTAGAGATTTCCTGTTAATTCATATATATATATCGTGATACATTTGTGACCTTTTGTTGTTTTAATCAGTGAGAGAGTGAGTGGAGCAGTCCTCGGGCATGCATGTGCATATTAGGGACAATATGAAACCCATGTAGCTGCCTTCCTTGGTCCTGTCTAATGTAGTTTACAAAAGTTCAGTCAGTAATGCTGGTCTGAATAGATCGTCACTTTTTATTCATCTAGTAAACTCATATAATTCACATCACTTCCTATCTCTCTCATCAGCATAGCATTACTAACACTACTATAGAAATACCTGCTATACTGTTGAGGTAACGTTATAGACAGACACTACCTTAAATAAAGACTATTTATATGGTAGTGGTCTTAATGATACCTCATCAACAAAGCAGGTATGTATAAGGTAGTGTCTGTCTATAACGTTACCTCAACAGTATAGCAGGTATTTCTATAGTAGTGTTAGTAATGTGACCTCGTCAGCATCACCTCTCTCCTTCTCTTCACTCAAGCGTGCGGAATTTCATTCACCTATTAACTTTAGCCTATTAGCATGGCACACTGAGGCAATTTCACCAAGCTTCCTGATGAAACCTATGGGCTCACTCCTGCAATAATCACTTTCCGTTCTTTCAACCAATGGGCATACATCTAGGGGAGTATTTATATGTCTCACCCCTTGTGTCTTTCACTTGCTGTTTTTGCAGTAACAGTCTTCCAACGACGGTATAATTCCTTGTTGTATAAGTCATGTCAGATGGCGTATCTCCGCTGAGGGGGAGGATACATCCCTCGTTCCAGCGATCTGTCTACAAACACTCTCAGGTGATCCAGGGGATTCCTCCACGACTACACTACCGGTCCAAAGTTTTAGAACACCTACTCATTTTAGAACACCTACTCACCTACTCAAGGGTTTTTCTTTATTTTTACTATTTTCTACATTGTAGAATACTAGCGAAGACATCAAAACTATGAAATAATACATGGAATCATGTTGTACCCAAAAACGTTTTAAACAAATCAAAATATATTTTATATTTGAGATTCTACATATAGCCACCATTTATCTTGATGGCAGCTTAGCACACTCTTGGCATTCTCTCAACCAGCTTCACCTGGAATGCTGAGCCCTTGTTGGCTGCTTTTCCTTCACTCTGCGGTCCGACTCATCCCAAACCATCTCAATTTGGTTGAGGTCAGGAAATTGTGGACGCCAGCTCATCTGATGCATCACTCCATCACTCTCCTTCTTGGTCAAATAGCCCTTACACAGCCTGGAGGTGTGTTTGGTCATTGTCCTGTTGAAAAACAAATGATTAGTCCCATAAGCCAACCAGATGGGATGGCGTATCGCTGCAGAATGCGTGTGTGCCGGCTCGTTAAGTGTGCCTTGAATTCTAAATAATCACAGACAGTGGTCACCCAGTAAAGCACCCCCACACCATCACACCCCCCCTCCATGCTTTTTCGGTGGGAATCACACATGCAGGGATCTTCCAGTCACCCACCGCATTCCAAAGACACGGCGGTTGGAACAAAAATCTCCAATTTGGACTCCAGTCCAAAGGCAAATTTCCACCGGTCTAATGTCCATGCTCATGTTTCTTGCCCAAGCGAGTCTCTTCTTCTTATTGGTGTCCTTTAGCAGTGGTTTTCTTTGCAGCAATTCGACCCTGAAGGCCTGATTCCCACAGTCTCTCTGAACAGTTGATGTTGAGATGTGTCTGTTACTTGAACTCTGTGAAGCATTTATTTGGGCTGCAATTTCTGAGGCTGGTAACTCTAATGAACTTATCCTCGGTAGCAGAGGTCCGTCTGGGTCTTCCATTCCTGTGGTGGTCCTCATGGGAGCCAGTTTCATCATAGCGCTTGATGGTTTTTGCGACTGCACTGACATTTTCCAGATTGACTGACCTTCATGTCTTAAAGTATTGATGGACTGTTGTTTCTCTTTGCTTATTTGAGCTGTTCTTGACATAATATGGACTTGGTCTTTTACCAAATAGGGCTATCTTCTGTATACCACCACTACCTTGTCACAACACAACTGATTGGCTCAAACGCATTAAGAAGGAAAKAAATTCCACAAATKAACTTTTAAGAAAGTACACCTATTATTTGAAATGTATTCCAGGTGACTACCTCATGAAGTTGGTTGAGAGAATGCCAAGAGTATGCAAAGCTGTCATCAAGGCAAAGGATGGCTATTTGAAGAATGTCAAATATTGTCACGCCCTGACCATAGAGAGCCCTTGGTTCTCTATGGTGTAGTAGGTCAGGGCGTGACTAGGGGGTGTTTTAGGTTATATATTTCTATGTTGGTGCTCTTAGTATGGTTCCCAATTAGAGGCAGCTGATGTTCGTTGTCTCTAATTGGGGATCATACCTGCTTTGTGGGATATTGTTTTTGAGAGAGTGCATGTAGCACCTCAGTACTGCACAGTCGTTGTTTGTTTCTTGGTTTGTTTTAAGTTTCGCTAAAATAAAGATGTGGAACTCCAATCACGCTGCGCCTTGGTCCGTCTCTCCACACGATCGTGACAAATATAAAATATATTTTGATTTGTTTAACATTTTTTGGTTAATACATGATTCCATATGTATTATTTCATTGTTTTGATGTCTTCACTATTATTCTACAATGTAGAAAATAGTAAAAATCAAGAAATACCCTGGAATGAGTAGGTGTTCTAAAACTTTTGACCTGTAGTGTAGATTCTTTCGAGAAGATGTTAGAGAATCAAGTGGGGCATTTTCTGACTTCCAGGAATCATGGCCGAGAAGGGAAATCAGTGGCTCCAGGCATGACCTCTTTTCAACTGGCTACGAAGGTACTCAGGTCTTCGCTGCATTCCCTTCGCTGCATTCTTCTCCTCGGGAGAAGTGATCATTAGTCCCAGCGGGAAGGAAAGGGTCCAGAATCTGCTTCSCCAGCAAAGAGGGAATATTCCAAAATGCAAGGCTATGGGCATCTCCGACTAGGCTGGTCTTTCTTCCTCCGCTCCCTGAGCAGTGTGGCCTCCTCCACTGCCTCCACCCGGACCTCACATGGCCCAAGGACCTGGCTCTGGCGGCTATCCAGCCAGCTATAATACCTGTGATCCTGTGTTACAGCGTATTCTTTTCATCACAGGTTTTGGTAGCATTCAGCATTTGCCACAATGTTTTGCTCCATGTTTACCCCCAGGAGAAGAGAGCTGATAAATTAGCTGTCATTCCGCATTAACGTTATCATTCATTTCAGTTATGAGATCTGTTTGGACTAATCGTACATTTTCATTTCACGAATAGTCTCCAGAGTCTATTCACGGGTGTAACGGGTGTCGTTGCATGAAGGAGGATCGGACCAAAGCGCAGCGTGGTAAGTGTTCATGATATTTATTAAATCAACAAACACTCRAACAAAATAAACAAAGTGAGAAACGAAACCGAAACAGTCCTGTCAGGTGCAGAACACTAAACAGAAAACAACTACCCACAAAACACAGGTGGGAAAATGCTACCTAAGTATGGTTCCCAATCAGAGACAACGATAGACAGCTGTCCCTGGTTGAGAACCATACCCGGCCAAAACAAAAAAATACAACACATAGAAAAATGAACATAGAATGCCCACCCAAATCACACCCTGACCAAACAAAAATAGAGACATAAAAAGCTCTCTAAGGTCAGGGCGTGACAACGGGGTACACCTACAGCTAACCAGCAATGGATTTACCACACTGTTTCTTTTACTGCTAGCGTGCAAGGTTTTCATAAGACTTTTACTCATGTGCCTTTTTATGGCTGTTCCTACAGTTTCTATGGTCATGTTGCAATAGCACCTGATTTCTGACCTCATTATGGTTAGACAGTTGTCTATGAGTGTGGGTTTACTACGGATGCTTCCCATCTGTGTACTTTGTGGGGGACTTCCAGGCTATAGT
>NW_019942640.1:352963-359292 GCF_002910315.2 Salvelinus sp. IW2-2015
ACTTTATGGGCTTTCTGTACTATCATGAATTACAGCGGGTAAAATAATCACGATTGACTGCTTACTTAAACTCTGCTAAGTTTCGGGTGTTGCTTCCCATAGGCGTGGAAAAACATTTTAAAAAGTACTTCCGGTCACAGTATTTTGGGAATCTTCCGAATAAAAGTCCCCAACGTAATAGTAGGACGTGTTAATAACCTGTACTTATTCATGATATATTGAAATAATTGTCTAAACATTAACAATATTCAAATGTAAAGGCTTCCCAACTCTCACATTAGAACTACTCCTGTTCATGCTGCCGTAAAGGCCATTACAATTAACAAGTATGCTCTCGGCTGTCAAGGCAGTCACATCAACACCATTACAACAAATATTTTAATATTCTGTTGCTATACAGCATGTTGTATTGTGTGTAAAGTTTTTTTTGCAATTGAGCTATCCTCTACAGCACATATGTCAGAGTCAAGTGCCGCGGGCACATCGGCCCGCGAAGAAGTTTTTTACGGCCCTGGATGATCTTGATTTATTATTAGAACCGGCCCGCAGACCCAGCAAGCCGGCGCCCGCAGATCTTTTACACGCACCAATACTACATTTCCCACAATGCAATCACCGCCAGTTCAAGGCATTTCTGACGGAGTTAGAAACGGAGCATGGTGATTTGCCTATCACACAGAGGTGCGATGGCAAGCCAGGAAGGTGCTTCAAAGATGTTTCGAGCTTCGTGAGAGGATGTTGTCTGTTCTTGGACAAGCAAAGGGAAAGACACAACACAACTCCGAGACGAAATGTTTCTGTGTGAAATGGCTTTTCTGTGTGACATTAGAGTCATCTGAACTGCAATGAACGTGCAGCTGCAGGGGTCGGGATCATGTCATCTCTGATATGTACAGTACAGTGAAGGCATTTAAAACCAACTGACTCTGTGGGAGACGCAGCATGCGGAAAGAAAATTGAGCCACTTTCCCAGCTGCCAGACCATGAAAGAGAAGCTCTCTAACCAGTGCGTTCCCGAGCGCAACAGTTGGCTGATAAAATAGGTATGCTTGCCGCTGACTTTCGACGCCGATTTGCTGACTTTGAAGCACAAAAAAGCAGGTTGGAACTGCTCGGTAACCCATTTGCTGTTACGTGGAAAGCTCACCACCAAACTCCAAATGGAGTTGATTGACCTTCCAATGCAATGATGCACTGAGGGCAAAATATGCGGCAGTGGGTGCTGCGGAGTTCGCCCGTTTCCTCCCCGACACAATGCCCCAGCTGCGCATCCAGGCTGCTCAAACGTTGTCTATGTTTGGCAGCACATACCTGTGTGAACAACTGTTTTCTTTGATGAACCTGAACAAAAACATCACACAGAAGTCGACTTACTGCTGAACACCTCCACTCAATTCTGAGGATTTCCTCAGCTCAGAGCCTTACCCGAACATTGATGAACTTGTGGAAAAGATGGGACACCACCAAGTATCACCCTCAACCTCAAACAAGGGAACATATACGTTGCAATCACATATAGAGTTTTACTCAGTTCAAGTTTAAAAAGTAAAGTTTAATATTTGTTTTCACTGCATGTTACTTCTCCTTAAACAAAGTGTTGTTTTTGATTAATAGATTTTTGCACTTTATTTATTGTATTTCAATCCAATTATATTTTAAAAATATTTCAGTTGAGTGGATGATAGAAAAATTGCTATCTTATGTTTTTTTCTTTGAAGTAAATTTAGCCCACTTTTGCTAAAATAGAAAATATAGGCTACTGATGGGCCTTGAATACCGGTTTCTTTCATTTAATGTTCATGTTATGGGGATTTTATATAAAGGAAATTTGTCTTTTGTGTCTGTTGAAAATTAAAGATTACTGACAGAGCCATAAGAAAATATTGCTTTATTTATCTGATCATATTGAATATATGTTGTTAGGTTTTCAGTAGGTTCAATTAGGTTCACTAGACTATATGCGTCATTTAAAAAATTTTCAATGAACATTCGAACAGTCCGGCCCCGGCTTGTAGCTAAATTTTTTTATTGCCCTCCGTCCATTTGACTTTGACACCCCTGCTCTACAGGGACAAGGGGACAACGTATTGGGACAACATACAGGGACAATGTATTGAACGCCATATAACACTGGCGTGTCATCATGCTTGTGCCCTGCCAGGCATGAGAACTCCCATCCACTGATCTACATAGGCTGAGTGCGTTTCGAGCTACTTGGTTGTATAGGAGTGGACTCGAACTAAGGTGAAATCAAGAGAGCTCGTCGAACGGCCTCGCCAACAATCCATCCCAGCAATTGTGGATTTCTATCGTACACTTAGTGTAACAAACATAGGAATATTAAGTTGCACCCCCCCCCCCCCCACACACACACACCTCTGGTTGCAAATTAAAGCTAACCAGCAATGGATTTACCACACTGTTTCTTTTACTGCTAGCGTGCAAGGTTTTCATAAGACTTTTACTCATGTGCCTTTTTATGGCTGTTCCTACAGTTTCTATGGTCATGTTGCAATAGCACCTGATTTCTGACCTCATTATGGGTTAGACAGTTGTCTATGAGTGTGGGTTTACACGGATGCTTCCCATCTGTGTACTTTGTGGGGGACTTCCAGGCTAGTAGTCAGCAGTTCATCGGTTTGACGTTACAGATAATTGGTTGATCTTTAGTGGGCCTCAACTCATAGGCCTACCATCAGCATATCACACACTAGGCAAATCACATTAGTCAGGCATCTACGTCTAGTTGCTTCGTCTCGTGCCATCTTTTCTCATTTATATCCACATCAGAATGACTTTTCATCGCAACACAACAGTTAATCTATATCCTACCTACTTGCTACTCCTATTTTCCAGCATATGCTCGCAGCCTCAGACAAGGCGGTTCCCTCCGCATTGACGTCTCCGCGAGATAGTCTTCTCAATGGTTTTTCATGGTTCCTTCAATTGCAAGTTTACAACTCCTTCTATCACTCTTATTTCCTTCATGTGATTTAGGGTTTCTGATCTGGTCTTTCACCTTAAACACAGCCTCATACCTAAGCGCTCTAAATCAGGTTCCTGGGGTACTATCATATTAGCTTGCACTTACCTCAATCCTTCTCTTGCTTTATGCTAATACTTTCTCACGCTCGACCCCACTCTGCTCCTAATCATTCTCTTTTTCATCCCTCCTATTCAACCCTCCTCTGTTTCACTTCTCTACTTTCTCAAGTAATACAAAGGTCCTATCTTTCCCCTCTACGCTACACTGGTCTTTTGTTCAGAACTGGAGCCGTGACCAACGTAGCTACATTAGGTATAATTCCACCATCACTCTCCAGCAACTAGGTCCCTGGTTATGCCCTGCTACACCTCACATGTTAGGCCCAATCTATTTGACATCTTCTTAGCATGGCTCCTTAACATAGCTTCTTTTGTTAGCGAGTTTCCAATGACATGGATGCATGTGTGGTCATTCATATTACACCTGGCTTTTGGGCAGACACTCTTTGGCATGTGTCCCCATTGCTCGTTTATCGCATGCCGATTGGGTTTGAAGCAGCAAACATCTCATATTTTGTGTGTGGTTGGGTTCTACGTACCACGATATGTAACATTTCTTCTAAACTAAACAGCGGAACAATGCGAGGCACTCAGCAGGTCAGCATTGGGCCGGGACTTGGGCAGGTGCCCATATCTTCCCCCATTTAAGCGTGCACTGTTGGGTTCAACGCTCAGTTAGCGTTTCATGTTAATCATGCATATCTCTTACAGCACGCGTGGCTGGAAAGCCATACATGCAGACGTCTCATTTCAAACAAACACATTACACAATTTTCATCCTGCGCTCAGTGCACTTGAATAATAAACATCCATATGATACTTTACAATACAGCAGTTTCCAAACAGTTCCAAACTAGGTGTTGCGATCCCACGTAGGATCGCCTGATATGAAAATGGGGTTGCGGAAGAATTTCCCAAATTAAGACATTTTATTACAACAAGTATCTCATCTTTGTATCACAAAATTATTGTAATGTGGTTAACCGTAAAAATAGAAATGAAAATGATTAAAATCTAAAGAAATAAAATTCAACCAGAGAGTGCCCTTAGATTGTGGGAAAGGACGATTCAAGGCAAGAGTCAAATGTGGCCTTTCGAGCTGTCAAGTGACCGAATGCTGCAGAGAACGCATTCACGGGTCACTAGGAGTTTTGGTTCCTGTCTCCCTCAGAGAATTAAAACTCATGTACCCTTCACCAGCTCATATCTGTGTGAAGCTGGATTCAGCAGTGCTCTCGTCTGTCTTACAAAAGTAAACATTGGCTGTTAATTACATACTTTTTTTCACATGGTTGTGGTCACGAGAATTTCAGATATATAAATGGGGTCGTGGACGAAAAACATTTGGGAACCCCTGCATTACAGCTTAATGGCACTTTTGTTCTTCGCATACATCTCTTTTACATCTATTTATCTTGTCTTCAATCCCTTCTCCCTGGTGAGGAACTT
The DNA here is from genome assembly GCF_002910315.2 of Salvelinus sp. IW2-2015. Taxonomy (NCBI): domain Eukaryota; kingdom Metazoa; phylum Chordata; class Actinopteri; order Salmoniformes; family Salmonidae; genus Salvelinus; species Salvelinus sp. IW2-2015. Next base: position 357,458 of record NW_019942640.1, read on the forward strand.
ATTTATATTGGGGGGGTTTGATGCCAACTGCCCAGCATAGGGCAACCTGTCATCAGCATCTGGCTCTGTGGAGCATTCCTCTGAAATGAGGCCTACCCCAAACTATAAAATTACATATTGTATTCTGTTCTCTATTATTCAGTTAAGCCTTTACTTGATGAAATCAGCAGTTCATCGGTTTGACGTTACAGATAATTGGTTGATCTTTAGTGGGCCTCAACTCATAGGCCTACCATCAGCATATCACACACTAGGCAAATCACATTAGTCAGGCATCTACGTCTAGTTGCTTCGTCTCGTGCCRTCTTTTCTCATTTATATCCAATCAGAATGACTTTTCATCGCAACACAACAGTTTTAATCTATATCCTACCTACTTGCTACTTCCTATTTTCCAGCATATGCTCGCAGCCTCAGACAAGGCGGTTCCCTCCGCATTGACGTCTCCGCGAGATAGTCTTCTCAATGGTTTTTCATGGTTCCTTCAATTGCAAGTTTACAACTCCTTCTATCACTCTTATTTCCTTCATGTGATTTAGGGTTTCTGATCTGGTCTTTCACCTTAAACACTAGCCTCATACCTAAGCGCTCTAAATCAGGTTCCTGGGGTACTATCATATTAGCTTGCACTTACTCTCAATCCTTTCTCTTGCTTTATGCTAATACTTCTTCACGCTCGACCCCACTCTGCTCCTAATCATTCTCTTTTCATCCCTCCTATTCAACCCTCCTCTGTTTCACTTCTCTACTTTCTCAAGTAATACAAAGGTCCTATCTTTCCCCTCTACGCTACACTGGTCTTTTGTTCAGAACTGGAGCCGTGACCAACGTAGCTACATTAGGTATAATTCCACCATCACTCTCCAGCAACTAGGTCCCTGGTTATGCCCTGCTACACCTCACATGTTAGGCCCAATCTATTTGACATCTTCTTAGCATGGCTCCTTAACATAGCTTCTTTTGTTAGCGAGTTTCCAATGACATGGATGCATGTGGTGGTCATTCATATTACACCTGGCTTTTGGGGCAGACACTCTTTGGCATGTGTCCCCATTGCTCGTTTATCGCATGCCGATTGGGTTTGAAGCAGCAAACATCTCATATTTTGTGTGTGGTTGGGTTCTACGTACCACGATATGTAACATTTCTTCTAAACTAAACAGCGTAACAATGCGAGGCACTCAGCAGGTCAGCATTGGRCCGGGACTTGGGCAGGTGCCCATATCTTCCCCCATTTAAGCGTGCACTGTTGGGTTCAACGCTCAGTTAGCGTTTCATGTTAATCATGCATATCTCTTACAGCACGCGTGGCTGGAAAGCCATACATGCAGACGTCTCATTTCAACCAAACACATTACACAATTTTCATCCTGCRCTCAGTGCACTTGAATTAATAAACATTCCATATGATACTTTACAATACAGCAGCAGTTCCCAAACTAGGTGTTGCGATCCCACGTAGGATCGCCTGATATGAAAATGGGGTTGCGGAAGAATTTCCCAAATTTAAGACATTTTATTACAACAAGTATCTCATCTTTGTATCACAAAATTATTGTAATGTGGTTAACCGTAAAAATAGAAATGAAAATGATTAAAATCTAAAAGATAAAATTCAACCAGAGAGTGCCCTTAGATTGTGGGAAAGGACGATTCAAGTGCAAGAGTCAAATGTGGCCTTTCGAGCTGTCAAGTGACCGAATGCTGCAGAGAACGCATTCACGGGTCACTAGGAGTTTTGGTTCCTGTCTCCCTCAGAGAATTAAAACTCATGGTACCCTTCACCAGCTCATATCTGTGTGAAGCTGGATTCAGCAGTGCTCTCGTCTGTCTTA
>NW_019942640.1:362747-366511 GCF_002910315.2 Salvelinus sp. IW2-2015
ACTAATGAAATGGTTGTGCTTGATGCATGTCATGTGAGAGATTCTCAAATTCAGGGGGCGGGGTCAACAGTGCACACCTCATCTCTGCTGTCACAACAACCTGGATCTAAAGTTGGTTTTACAAAAGTAAACATTGGCTGTTAATTACATACTTTTTTTCACATGGTTGTGGTCACGAGAATTTCAGATATATAAATGGGGTCGTGGACGAAAAACATTTGGGAACCCCTGCATTACAGCTTAATGGCACTTTTGTTCTTCGCATACATCTCTTTTACATCTATTTATCTTGTCTTCAATCTCTTCTCCCTGGTGAGGAACTTATTTATATTGGGGGGGTTTGATGCCARCTGCCCAGCATAGGGCAACCTGTCATCAGCATCTGGCTCTGTGGAGCATTCCTCTGAAATGAGGCCTACCCCAAACTATAAAATTACATATTGTATTCTGTCTCTATTATTCAGTTAAGCCTTTACTTGATTGAAATGTTGAAAACACAATATCTGTGTAGTCAACGCTCCCTACGTACAATAAGCTATGCTAATGATGTAACATTATTAACAAGCGCAACCTTGACCAGAGCTTGAAGAGAAATCGCAGATAAGTAATGGAGAAACTCCCCAACGTACCAGAGTGTACCCAAACTTAATAGTAGTCATAATACACAAAAACAACATACTTGGAGAGCGCTCTATAAAATAGTATTTCCTCATTCTTCTGCCTTAACATGGGGGGCTATGCTCTGATGATGTAATATTATAGTACAAACTAACAGCTCCGTACCTCTACTAAATCACCGTAGCAGGCTATGGCTAATGCGGTAACATTATAACACTGCCTATAAATACCAGCTATGCTATGAGGTAACATATAAACACTGCCCTATTAAATGCACGCTAAAGGTTCTGGAAGCATCATGTCACGTAATTGAAGGTAGTAGTGACTATTTATAACCTCAGTCTTTTTATTTTGTATAAAGCTGCTATCAAATAACATAAAATAAAATAAAAGGGATTCTAACACATTAAATATTTTTTGTTGTTAAGCGAACTGTATTGTGTGTTCTTGACTTTGTTCGTCTATCATAGTATTTAACGAGTGGTGTTACTACAATATTGATAAAGGTATGATAGATGGTTATCGCATGGAGAACTTCGGCCTGAGCTGCTGTGTGTGTTTGGCCGATAAAATACTCTACCCAATACCGAGCTATGCTAAATGGAAGTTGATAGAACATTACTGTTCTTAGATATTCCATTAATCACTAACATTAAGGCTCAAGGAATAAGCTATAAATGCCTCGTAAGCCCAATTTTTGGTGGTTAGTCCCCTTAAAGCAACGTTTGGAAGTTATGCTTGGGGTTCAATTGTCCATATACAAAATGGCTATTTGGGACTGCACTCGCCTATGTCCCATGTAGTGGCGAAACAACAGCCAAGGGGGATATCTACAGCGAATATTAACTATGTATCATGTATTTACCTGCGAGAAGGTGTCTGAGACTACGTTTGGGCTCCATAAAAACACATATAATTACCATTGTATACTATTAGACTTTTAACCATACGCTATATATATACAGATGCACTACAGCCTTTATCATGATGCAAATATAACATATTACATTGTGAAGTAGCAAATATCATTTAAGCCATGATTGTCGCCTAGATTTTTTAGCTTAGGGCAAAAAGATTAGGTAATATGGTACACCCGGCATGAATATTCTTGAACTCGTAAAATGTATTGGTTACACACCATTAACAATACCTCATAGATGCTCACAATACCATAAACAACTGGCGCAAATATTGGTCCTATAACAATAGAGAAACATTCAAGCTGAATGCTCTAACTGTAGGTTAAATTGGCCTCATTCCATAACGTTGATTAATTGAAAAACCAACACTTTGTACGTTGTGAGCTAATAATAATAACTGCCTTTTTCTTTAAAAGGACCCAGAGAAACTATCTGAGCATGTGCTTATTCACTCTGGTGTGGGCACTGGTCTCATTCACGCTATTACCAGATAACACGGCTTATAATAACGTATAGCAAGCTTCACCTGATATCCCATGAGACCGGTCTGATTCGCTATATTGGACGCCGTTATGTACACTTTAATTTCATCCTCATGTATCTGCATCGACAGACACTCAAGTGAGAGACGGATGTGGTCACATTTGCTGCTATGACCATAAATTATTAATTAAGTCTAGAGCTTACTGCTCACATATGATGTAACATTATTTATATTTGTTTACAAACAGCCCTATAAATACCGGCCTCACATGCATAAATTACATGCGTACGCCTCACATAAGAGAAGTTATCGATCCATTATAACCACTGGCGCGCTGAGTAAACATGTATTATGCGTAATAAGGCTTGCATTGTTCATTACCACCAGATCGGAGAGATGTTACAATTGTGTGATGAATCATTGCAATTAACTAACCTACTCATAGTGTGTCGAGAGTCGGAATGTCTACATCTTCGCACAACTTACGCGCCTAGGTCTGTGTGGAGTCGACTTAATATTTATCTATTGGGCGGTGTTTGTGGTTATGTCAGCTCTGAGATAATCACTCTCTCACACATTATTTGGCGCTTGATGGCTAATGAGGTCTCAGGATTCACAGTACTATTAAAGCACTCGGTACACATGTTTCGCCTGTATTACAAGCGCCTAGGTGTAATTTAAAAACTTACTAGAGTGGTTTTGGTCTCTAATTTTTCCGGGGCTAATGTTCAGTGACACATGATGTCCATTGATAAGCCTACATAGTGTACTTGCGCTTGTTCACTATGAGGTTATTGTCGGATATAAATAGGACAAGTAATCTATTTTACTGTGGTATATCCTTAGATACTCCTCTATGTAACCTGATCTTCCATCTTCAGCATTTCTGTGACACCAACGATTATTTCAGGTGGTTGCACTCTATATTCAACGCGAGCTCCCACCTTGTGTGTATTGTTTTTCTGGCGCACTATGTGGATCAGGTTGTAAAGTTTATTAGTAACTACAATACTATGTTCTTTACATCACGCTAGACTCAGAGACAGTTATACAGTCTCATCTCTTTGAGACATGAAGCCGTCTGCAGCATAAATCTGTAATCCGTGTATGGACTGCCCAGAAAAAGATGTGCGTTGCAGTCCATGGTGTTTGTACTGCTTTAAAATGTGCGTCACTTCTTGGATATGGAATTTGCTTAATTGATCGATTATTTGAGGAACAAGTCAATTTCGAGGAGATGTGGTAATGGTAGAACTAGATCGGCGCTCAAATGTGTGCTATCACTAGCATTGTCGCTTGTTTGGAAAATTGCTCTCAATGCCAGCTGGTATTTATAGGGCGAGTGTTTTCAACTATACTTTACCCCCGTCAATTCAGTAAAGCCGAAACATAAGCCCGGTATTCATTTGAACCTTCAGTATAGGCGCAGTGTTTTACTGACTTTCAAAATCGCAGCCTTGCGCTCATTGCTAATGAGGTACATCTTATAAACACTGACCTATAAATACCGGCTATGTTGATGAGGTATCATTAAGACCACTACCATATAAATAGTCTTTATTTAAGGTAGTGTCTGTCTATAACGTTACCTCAACAGTATAGCAGGTATTTCTATAGTAGTGTTAGTAATGCTATGCTGATGAGAGAGATAGGAAGTGATGTGAATTATATGAGTTTAGTAGATGAATAAAAAGTGATGATCCATTCACACCAGCCTTACTGATTAAACTTTAGTAAGAACT
>NW_019942640.1:366536-375796 GCF_002910315.2 Salvelinus sp. IW2-2015
CACCCCATCTACAGACAATACCCCATAATGACAAAGGGAAAATCTGTTATGAAAATGAAAAACATAAATATCTAATTTACATAAGTATTCACACCACTGAGTCAATACTTTGTAGAAGTCTCTAAGGGCCGATCCCGACTCAGAATTAATTCCTTTCCTATGCGTGCATTTCCTATGCACTTCTCAGTATTTGGTATTCAAATTTGCCTTATTCAGTCGTGTAAAGGGCTCTGCAGTGTGGCTACTTTGCACGCTCTGAATAAATGTTATTCAACCACTGAAAACCCCCCACTTGCTGGCCAACAGATTTTCTTGTGTAGTTTTCATTCAATGGGGTTTTCAGTACATGTATCTTCAGCAAACCATTTAAATACAGTGCCCATTCCATTTAATTTTGTAGACAGACTCAATAAAATACATCGAGAGATCTGTTCAGAATATAGGGATCAATGAAAGAAAGCCCTCTATGCGTATTCGTCTCCGTTTCAGCACCAACTGGTAGATTTAATAATACTCTGATCTTGTAGATTGTTTAGGGATATTTTAAGGTTATGAAAGTATGAATAATAAAAAAAAACAGTTTGGAGAGCCTTTACACACAAAATACTGTATATTATGAATAAAAAAAACAGTGGTTTGATTCAACCTGAAAGTTGTCATATTCAATTGTTCAATCCATGAAATATTGGAAAGTAGAAAAAAGTGTACAAGAGGGGTTGAAAGAATCCTATAAATGTACCCTAATTATCACTCATCATGGAAACGTGCGCCAGGCTCCAAGTTTAACTTGCTAGTGTGGTCTGAGTTCCATGATGATAGAAATAAGCTAAATGTCCTAAATTATTGCAGAACGTTAGTCTAATATGATCCACTAATGATAGCAACCCGCAGGAACAATTTACAAGGACGTGACAGAGGAAAGAAAGGTAAACGGAATGGAATGATGCAAAAATATATGTACGTGGGTATTACGTCCTGATAGTGGCTAATATTTAACATGATAAAAATTGTAAAATAAAATGTAGGAAAGCCAAGGCATATAATCAAAACATTCTAAAGCGCTTACATCACCCTACAGAACCTATAGCTTCGGTCTCCAGATTTCATCAACTACAGGTTCAGCCCGACAGAAACCTACAGCTCGGTCTCCAGATTCATCAACTACAGGTTCAGCCCTACAGAAACCTATAGCTTGGGTCTCCAGATTTCATCAACTACAGGTTCAACCGACAGAAACCTATAGCTTGGGTCTCCAGATTTCATAAACTACAGGTTCAACCCTACAGAAACCTATAGCTTCGTCTCCAGATTTCATCAACTCGGCAATTCAGCCGACAGAAACCTATAGCTTCGGTCTCCAATTTCATCAACTACAGGTTCAGCCCTACAGAAACCTATAGCTTCGGTCTCCAGATTTCATCAACTACAGGTTCAGCCCTACAGAAACCTATAGCTTGGGTCTCCAGATTTAATCAACTACAGGTTCAGCCCTACAGAAACCTATAGCTTGGGTCTCCAGATTTCATCCACATAAATCGTGAAGGCACACAATTAAATACTGAATAACGGCACAGCTTTTTATATCCTACTTTACTGTGGAAAACGGTCTGTGATACATGTCATTTTGAAATGCTTTTCAGTTTGCTTTCATATGCCTTCTTTCACATTCACGAAGGAAAAATAATCTAAAACAATTGCTATGGCATTTACAATCCCCTTCTGCAAACAGATTACTCATTTACCTAGCTCTTATGAATAGATCTGATCAAGTTGTATATTACAGTGCATGGAGAATGGTGTTATTTATTTAGGAAAAATATTAAGTTGATTCTTTTCCACTTAGAACCGGTAGGCTCGCCAGACATTCATGTTCAAGTAAACGTGTTGGAATTATTAGGGAATTAAGTCAAGGTCAGAATATGTCTTATCTGTAGACACAACTTCATTTATTCGAGCCTCACCTCAAACGAAAAGTGGGTAATAGCATGCTATTCTCATGCTTAAGTTCAAGGTCAGAATACGGATAAAGGAAAGCACATAAAAAGGAATTACGTTCCATTTGCGCACGCTTAACTCAGGTTGGAATCTGGGCCTAAGAGCTTTCCACACCTGGATTGTGGAACATTTACCCATTATTATTTTCTAAATTCTTCAATCTCTGTCAAATTGGTTGTTGATCATTGCTAGACAACCATTTTCAGGTCTTGCCATAGATTGTCAAGTAGGTTTAATAACACTACCATATAAACATCTGCTATGCTGACAGGTCACATTAGTAACACTACCATATAAACATCTGCTATGCTGACGAGGTTCACATTAGTAACACTACCATATAAACATCTGCTATGCTGACGAGGTCACATTAGTAACACTACCATATAAACATCTGCTATGCTGACGAGGTCACATTAGTAGCAAAACCATATAAACATCTGCTATGCTGACGAGGTCACATTAGTAACACTACCATATAAACATCTGCTATGTTGAAGAGGTCACATTAGTAACACTACCATATAAACATCTGCTATGCTACGAGGTCACATTAGTAACACTACCATATAAACATCTGCTATGTTGAAGAGGTCACATTAGTAACACTACCATATAAACATCTGCTATCTGACGAGGTCACATTAGTAACACTACCATATAAACATCTGCTATGCTGACGAGGTCACATTAGTAACACTACCATATAAACATCTGCTATGCTGACGAGGTCACATTAGTAACACTACCATATAAACATCTGCTATGCTGACGAGGTCACATTAGTAGCAAAACCATATAAACATCTGCTATGCTGACGAGGTCACATTAGTAACACTACCATATAAACAATCTGCTATGCTGACGAGTCACATTAGTAGCAAAACCATATAAATAAATACCTGCCATGCCGATGGAAATGAAAAGGTAAAGGGAGGATACCTAGTCAGTTGTACAACTGAATGCATTCAACTGAAATGTCTCTTCCGCATTTAACCCTACCCCTCTGAATCAGAGAGGTGAGGAGGGCCGCCTTAATTGACACCCATGACATAAAGTTATAATCATTACCATATAAATACCAGCTATGCTAATAGGTAACATATAAAACACTGCCTATAAATACCGGCTATGCTAATGAGGTAACATTATAAACACTGCCCTATAAATAACACTATGCTAATGATGTAACATTATAAACACTGCCCTATAAATACCAGCTATGCTAATGAGGTAACATTATAAACACTGCCCTATAAATAACAGCTATGCTAATGATGTAACATTATAAACACTGCCTATAATACCAGCTATGCTAATGAGGTAACATTATAAACCTGCCCTATAAATACCAGCTATGCTAATGAGTAACATTATAAACACTGCCCTATAAATACCGGCTATGCTAATGAGGTAACATTATAAACACTGCCTATAAATACTAGCTATGCTAATAAGGTAACATTATAAACACTGCCCTATAAATACCAGCTATGCTAATGAGGTAACATTATAAACACTGCCCTATAAATAACAGCTATGCTAATGATGTAACATTATAAACACTGCCCTATAAATACCGGCTATGCTAATGAGGTAACATTATAAACACTGCCCTATAAATACCGGCTATGCTAATGAGGTAACATTATTAACACTGCCCTATAAATACCGGCTATGCTAATGAGGAACATTATTAACACTGCCCTATACATAACAGCTATGCTAATGAGGTAACATTATAAACACTGCCCTATAAATACCAGCTATGCTAATGAGGAACATTATAAACCCTGCGCTATAAATACCGGCTATGCTAATGAGGTAACATTATAAACACTGCCCTATAAATAACAGATATGCTAATGAGGTAACATTATAAACACTGCCCTATAAATACCGGCTATGCTAATGAGGTAACATTATAAACACTGACCTATAAATACTGGCTATGCTAATGAGGTAACATTATAAACCCTGCGCTATAAATACCAGCTATGCTAATGAGGTAACATTATTAACACTGCCCTATAAATACCGGATATGCTAATGAGGTAACATTATTAAACACTGCCCTATAAATACCAGCTATGCTAATGAGGTAACATTGTTAACACTGCCCTATAAATACCAGCTATGCTAATGAGGTAACATTATAACACTGCCCTATAAATACCGGCTATGCTAATGAGGTAACATTATTAACACTGCCCTATAAATACCGGCTATGCTAATGAGGTAACATTATTAACACTGTCCTATAAATACCGGCTATGCTAATGAGTAACATTATTAACACTGCCCTATAAATACTGGCTATGCTAATGAAGTAACAGTATAAACACTGCCCTATAAATACCAACTATGCTAATGAGGTAACATTATTAACACTGCCCTATAAATACCAGCTATGCTAATGAGGTAACATTATTAACACTGCCTATAAATACCAGCTATGCTAATGAGGTAACATTATTAACACTGCCCTATAAATACCAGCTATGCTAATGAGGTAACATTATTAACACTGCCCTATAAATACCAGCTATGCTAATGAGGTAACATTATTAACACTGCCCTATAAATACAGTCTATGCTAATGAGGTAACATTATTAACACTGCCCTATAAATACCGGCTATGCTAATGAGGTAACATTATTAACACTGCCCTATAATTACCGGCTATGCTAATGAGGTAACAGTATAAACACTGCCCTATAAATACCGGCTATGCTAATGAGGTAACATTATAAACACTGCCCTATAATACCGGCAATGCTAATGTGAGTAACATTATTAACACTGCCCTATAAATACCGGCTATGTTGATGAGTAACATTATAAACACTGACCTATAAATACCGGCTTTGTTGATGAGGTATCATTAAGACCACTACCATATAAATAGTCTTTATTTAAGGTAGTGTCTGTCTATAACGTTACCTCAACAGTATAGCAGGTATTTCTATAGTAGTGTTAGTAATGCTATGCTGATGAGAGAGATAGGAAGTGATGTGAATTATATGAGTTTACTAGATGAATAAAAGTGATGATCCATTCACACCAGCCTTACGATTAAACTATAGTAAACTACATTTCAATCAAGTAAAGGCTTAACTGAATAATAGAGACAGAATACAATATGTAATTTTATAGTTTGGGGTAACCTCATTTCAGAGGAATGCTCCACAGAGCCAGATGCTGATGACAGGTTGCCCTATGCTGGGCAGTTGGCATCAAACCCCCCAATATAAATAAGTTCCTCACCAGGGAGAAGGGATTGAAGACAAGATAAATAGATGTAAAAGAGATGTATGCGAAGAACAAAAGTGCCATTAAGCTGTAATGCAGGGGTTCCCAAATGTTTTTCGTCCACGACCCCATTATATATCTGAAATTCTCTGTGACCACAACCATGTGAAAAAAAGTATGTAATTAACAGCCAATGTTACTTTGTAAGACAGACGAGAGCACTGCTGAATCCAGCTTCACCACAGATATGAGCTGGTGAAGGGTACCATGAGTTTTAATTCTCTGAGGGAGACAGGAACCAAAACTCCTAGTGACCGTGAATGCGTTCTCTGCAGCATTCGGTCACTTGACAGCTCGAAAGGCCACATTTGACTCTTGCACTTGAATCGTCCTTTCCCACAATCTAAGGGCACTCTCTGGTTGAATTTTATCTTTTAGATTTTAATCATTTTCATTTCTATTTTTACGGTTAACCACATTACAATAATTTTGTGATACAAAGATGAGATACTTGTTGTAATAAAATGTCTTAAATTTGGGAAATTCTTCCGCAACCCCATTTTCATATCAGGCGATCCTACTGGGGATCGCAACACCTAGTTTGGAAACTGTTTGGAACTGCTGTATTGTAAAGTATCATATGGAATGTTTATTAATTCAAGTGCACTGAGCGCAGGATGAAAATTGTGTAATGTGTTTGGTTGAAATGAGACGTCTGCATGTATGGCTTTCCAGCCACGCGTGCTGTAAGAGATATGCATGATTAACATGAAACGCTAACTGAGCGTTGAACCCAACAGTGCACGCTTAAATGGGGGAAGATATGGGGCACCTGCCCAAGTCCCGGCCCAATGCTGACCTGCTGAGTGCCTCGCATTGTTACGCTGTTTAGTTTAGAAGAAATGTTACATATCGTGGTACGTAGAAACCAACCACACACAAAATATGAGATGTTTGCTGCTTCAAACCCAATCGGCATGCATAAACGAGCAATGGGGACACATGCCAAAGAGTGTGTCTGCCCCAAAAGCCAGGTGTATATGAATGACCACCACATGCATCCATGTCATTGGAAACTCGCTAACAAAAGAAGCTATGTTAAGGAGCCATGCTAAGAAGATGTCAAATAGATTGGGCCTAACATGTGAGGTGTAGCAGGGCATAACCAGGGACCTAGTTGCTGGAGAGTGATGGTGGAATTATACCTAATGTAGCTACGTTGGTCACGGCTCCAGTTCTGAACAAAAGACCAGTTAGCGTAGAGGGGAAAGATAGGACCTTTGTATTACTTGAGAAAGTAGAGAAGTGAAACAGAGGAGGGTTGAATAGGAGGGATGAAAAGAGAATGATTAGGAGCAGAGTGGGTCGAGCGTGAAGAAGTATTAGCATAAAGCAAGAGAAAGGATTGAGAGTAAGTGCAAGCTAATATGATAGTACCCCAGGAACCTGATTTAGAGCGCTTAGGTATGAGGCTAGTGTTTAAGGTGAAAGACCAGATCAGAAACCCTAAATCACATGAAGGAAATAAGAGTGATAGAAGGAGTTGTAAACTTGCAATTGAAGGAACCATGAAAAACCATTGAGAAGACTATCTCGCGGAGACGTCAATGCGGAGGGAACCGCCTTGTCTGAGGCTGCGAGCATATGCTGGAAAATAGGAAGTAGCAAGTAGGTAGGATATAGATTAAAACTGTTGTGTTGCGATGAAAAGTCATTCTGATTGGATATAAATGGAGAAAGATGGCACGAGACGAAGCAACTAGACGTAGATGCCTGACTAATGTGATTTGCCTAGTGTGTGATATGCTGATGGTAGGCCTATGAGTTGAGGCCCACTAAAGATCAACCAATTATCTGTAACGTCAAACCGATGAACTGCTGACTACTAGCCTGGAAGTCCCCCACAAAGTACACAGATGGGAAGCATCCGTAGTAAACCCACACTCATAGACAACTGTCTAACCCATAATGAGGTCAGAAATCAGGTGCTATTGCAACATGACCATAGAAACTGTAGGAACAGCCATTAAAAGGCACATGAGTAAAAGTCTTATGAAAACCTTGCACGCTAGCAGTAAAAGAAACAGTGTGGTAAATCCATTGCTGGTTAGTGAGGAAAAAACATTAATTTCATCAATGTTAAATTCAGGCTGTAACACAACAAAATGTGGAATAAGTCACGGGGTATAATTACTTTTTTTTCTTACCTTTATTTAACTAGACGAGTCAGTTAAGAACAAATTCTTATTTACAATGATGGCCTACCCTGGCCAAACCCGGACCACGCTGGGCCAATTGTGCGCTGCCCTATGGGACTCCCAATCACKGCCGGTTGTGATACAGCCTGGAATCGAACCATGGTCTGTAGTGACGCCTCTAGCACTGAGATGCACCGTTGCGCCACTCAGGAGCCCCCCTATGTCACACAGTGTGTATTAAATACAATGTGTGAATTGGAAATGTGTTTTTTGCAAATCCCAACTCTCCCTGATACACCCTCAGAGAGTGGGGTCACTGGAGCAATTAGGGAAAAGTGCCTTGCTCAAGGGCACATCTAAATATTTTTCTGGGATTTGAACGAGCAACCTTTCAGTTATTGGCCCAACGCTCTAACTGCCGCCCAAGTGAACATGTTTTTGTATTTTTGACTGTCTCATGTTTTTATTATTTTGCCATTTGCCCTATACACACATATCCCCACAAAAAAAATGATCCGAGATACAGCCAGGATACAGCCATTATGTCCTGGCTGTATCTCTAAATCTTTTTATTTGATTTTATTCATTTCACTCAAGACACCTTTTAAGTTTTGAAGCTTTCAGGGGGTGCAGCAGGGGGTTCAGCAGGCCAAGGTGTCCTGAGAGAGGAGTGCAATGGGTTGTGGTTGCTAGGCAACAGGTGTTGTGATTAACAAAGGGGGTCTAGATGGCTCTGTGGTGGGATACTATCGCTAATTGACAGCAGTTTTCCCACAGGGACTTGTTCTAACCCTGAGACCCCTGGAATGAGAGGTGTGTGTGTGTGTGTGTGTGTGTGTGTGTGTGTGTGTGTGCTCGCGACAATCTTCAGTCCGGAGCCTCTGGCGACGGCCTGCAGTCCGGAGCCTCCCGCGACGGTCCCCAGTCCGGAGCCTCCAACGAGGGTCCCCAGTCCGGGGCCTGCAACGAGGGTCCCCGCACCAGAGGCGCCACCAAAGTGGGGGAGCCAGAGGTGGAGCGGGGTCTACGTCCCGCACGCGCCGCTGCCGTGAATAGATGCCACCCCGGACCCTCCCCTAAAGAGTCAGTTTTGCGGCCGAAGTCCGCACCTTTGGGGGGGGGGAGCGGTACGTCAGCCCTGGCCATGGAAGGCTTTATTCTCTATTTTGGTTGGCCAGGGTGTGACTAGGGTGGGCATTCTAGTTTCTTTATTTCTATGTTTTGTATTTCTATGTTTTGGCCGGGTATGGTTCTCAATCAGGACAGCTGTCTATCGTTGTCTCTGATTGGGAATCATACTTAGGCAGCCTTTTTTCCTTTGGTGTTGTGGGTAGTTGACTTTGTTAGTGGCACTATAGCCCTAGTAAACTTCACGGTCGTTTCTTTGTTTCTTGTTTTGTTGGCGATATTCTAATGAAAGAAATGTACGCTCACCACTCTGCACCTTGTCCGGTCTTTCCACCTAGACGACGGCCGTGACAGGTTGTTGGGTTCAGGTTATGGTTAAGGTTAAGGTTAAGGTTAGAGTAAGGGTAAGTGTACGGGTTAGGTTTAGGTTAAGTTAGGGTAAGGGGTTAGGAAATAGGATTGAATGGGCCTGAAGTGTGTGTCCCCACAAGTTTAGTTGTACAAGACTTGTGTGTGTGTGTGTGTGTGTGTGTGTGTGTGTGTGTGTGTGTGTGTGTGTGTGTGTGTGTGTGTGTGTGTGTGTGTGTGTGTGTGTGTGTGTGTGTGTGTGTGTGTGTGTGTGTGTGTGTGTGTGTGTGTGTGTGTGTGTGTGTGTGTGTGTGTGGTGTGTGTGTGTGCGCGCGTGC
>NW_019942640.1:380093-384054 GCF_002910315.2 Salvelinus sp. IW2-2015
TGTGTGTTTTGTGTGTGTGTGTGTGTGTGTGTGTGTGTGTGTGTGTGTGTGTGTGTGTGTGTGTGTGTGTGTGTGTGTGTGTGTGTGTGTGTGTGTGTGTGTGTGTGTGTGTGTGTGTGTGTGTGTGTGTGTGTGTGACGTGTTTAACTATTTAGTAATAAAAACTGACAAAAATTGGACCAACTGGGGACAAAAATGCTATTTCTAGGGGTTTAGGGAAGGTTAGAATTAGTTGTTACGAATACGTTAAGCTTACGTTAGGTACTAGGGTGGGCATTCTAGTTTCTTTATTTCTATGTTTTGTATTTCTATGTTTTGGCCGTATGGCTATGCGATGTTCTCAATCAGGGACAGCTGTCTATCGTTGTCTCTGATTGGGAATCATACTTAGGCAGCCTTTTTTCCTTGTGTTTGTGGGTAGTTGACTTTGTAGTGGCACTATAGCCCTAGTAAGCTTCACGGTCGTTTCTTTTGTTTTGTTGGCGATTCTAATGAAAGAAAATGTACGCTCACCACCTGCACCTTGGCCGGTCATTTCACCTAGACGACGGCCGTGACAGAAATACCCACCACCAAAGGACCAAGACAGCGTGGTCAGGAGGAGGAGCAGGGATCCTGGGCCCGGAGAAGAGAGAGTGGAGGACATCTTGGACATGGGAGCAGGTTGTGGCAGGGGACAAGACCCTGCCATGGAAACAGGCGGAGTAGCGAGGGAGGAACGACAACGATACCAAGGAGTCATGGCAACGAAGCAGGCACGAGAGGCAGCCCCCAATTTTTTTAGGGGGTCACACGAGGAGATTGGCTGAGTCAGGTTGGAGACCTGAGCCAACTCGTGCTCTACCGTAGGGAGCGGTGTACTGGTCAGGCATTCGTGTTATGCGGTGGAGCCACGGTGTCTCCAGTGCGCGTTCACAGCCCGGTGCGCTACATTCCAGCCTCCCGCATCGGCGCGGGCTTGAGTGGGCATCCAGCCAGACGGAAGGTGCCGGCTCAGCGCATCTGGCTGCCAGTGAGTCTCTACGGCCCAGGATATCCTGCGCCGCTCTGCGCACTGTGCTCCCGTGCGCCTACACAGCCCAGTGCGTGCGCGTGCTAATATGTGTGTGTGTGTGCTCAGGGCAGTGGGAGAGGACAATAGTAAAGGGTGGGGGTCTGTGAGATACACTGGCAGGCAGGGCAGACAAGAAGGGCTCTGGGGGTCCCGCTGTGCTCTCTGATGGGGTTGGAGGGTCTTGCGCCACTGCCTTACTAACTGCATCCCAAGTGGCACCCTATTCCCTACATAGTGCAGTACTTTTGAACTTTTTACCAGAGCCCTATGGGCCCTGGTCAAGAGTAGTGGACTACTTAGGGAATAGGGTGCCATTTAGGGCACATCCACTGTGAAACACCATCTGGAATGGCTTCACAGCTCCTCTGACCCCTTCACAAGCCCCCTGAAAACACAACACCAACTCCCTCAAAATACTACTCTCGCTCTGCCTCAAAACACCAACCCCCTAAAAATACTACTCTTCCTCCACTCAAAATAGTACTCTCTCATGCCCTCAAAATATTACTTTCTCACCCCCTCAAACTAATACTCTCTCACAACCACTGTTGAGGAGTAGTGAACTACATGTAGTTCAACTAGTCATTTAATTACATTTTGCAGTRGCTTGGTGGTAGTTKAACTAAATTCAAATCTTGGTAGTGTTTTCAGAACTTCATTACTTTTTGACATGTAGAGGTGTAGCTAACTATTGGAACTAAACACGACTTTTTTGCAAAAAGAAAATGTTATATGGGTGAAGTAGGCAATATCGTTTTCCAGCATCACACCTGTCTAATTCTCACTTGAAACATAGATTTTGTGTTTAATAGGCTACATTACACATTCTGTTAACATCTGATTCCAGAGTGATCTGTTCTTGCAATTTGTAGTCTATGACATTTCAGATTTAGTTATGATAATTTATTTCAAAGTAACTTTAGTAAACKAYATTTTTCTTAAGGATAGCTTAACTTCTTCCAGTGTGAAGTAATTGGTAGCTTGGTCAACTATATTTTCAGAGTAGCTTCCACAACACTGCTCACAACTAACAAAATACTAATTTCACCCCCCTAAATACTCCTCTCTCTCAGCCTCAAAACCCAACCCCCTAAAAATATTACTCCCACTACACTCAAAATACTACTCTGTCAGAACTCAAAACACTAATCTTCCCCCCTCAAAACACTACTCTCACCCCCTCAAAATACTACTGTCAACCCCTCAAAATACTACTCTCTCTCGGCCTCAAAATACTACTCTCACCCCATCAAAATACTACTCTCTCTCGGGCCTCAAAACAACAACCCCCTAAAAATAGTTACCTTTCTCCACTCAAAATACTATTCTCTCATGCCCTCAAAATATTACTTTCTCACCCCGTCAATATATTACTCTTTCACCGACTCTAAATACTACTGTCTCTCCCTCTCAAAATACTACTGCTCTCCCTCTCAAAACACAACACCGACCCCCTCAAAATACATTCCTCTTCACTCAAAACGCCGATATTTCCTTATTCAAACTCATCTATAATTCTCTACCAGCATGAAATATAGGCTGAAACATTTAGAGTTTTTTTTCTATGATTGAGAGTAGAATTTTCACAGTAGGCCTACATTTGAATTTAGCGAAAATCTAAGAAGCAAAGGAGGGAGGTAAAAGAAGAGAAGAGAGGGTCAAAAAGAGGTGAGACAAATCCTGTTGTGGAGAAAAAGGAGAAACAACGTTTGATATTCTGTGCATGGCCCGGGGTTCATCTGATTGGTGTGAAGAAGTTGGGAGGCCTTTGGTTTATAGTCCTCAGATGCATCGGCTCTGTCCCAAATAGTACACACTTGTCTACATAGCCCACCCATCGTGCTCTGGTCAAAAGTTGTGCACTATGTATGGAATAGGGTGCAATTTGGGACACAGACATGGGCTTATGAGGAACAGTCCACCGGGACAGAGCTGTTGCAGAGGAGTGTGAGTCATGGCTCCATGATTCTAAATAGGGCAGTCTGAGAGATGTGCTGTATGCTGTAGTTTGTAGCTGTCCATAAAACAGTGTTGTATGCTGTAGTTTGTAGCTGTCCATAAAACAGTGTTGTATGCTGTAGTTTGTAAGCTGTCCATAAAACAGTGTTGTATGCTGTAGTTTGTAGCTGTCCATCAAAACAGTGTTGTATGCTGTAGTTTGTAGCTGTCCACCATAAAACAGTGTTGTATGCTGTAGTTTGTAGCTGTCCCATAAAACAGTGTTGTATGCTGTAGTTTGTAGCTGTCCATCAAACAGTGTTGTATGCTGTAGTTTGTAGCTGTCCACCATAAAAGTGTTGTATGCTGTAGTTTGTAGCTGTCCATAAAACAGTGTTTATGCTGTAGTTTGTAGCTGTCCATCAAACAGTGTTGTATGCTGTAGTTTGTAGCTGTCCATAAAACAGTGTTGTATGCTGTAGTTTGTAGCTGTCCACCATGAAAAACAGTTGTTGTATGCTGTAGTCTTGTAGCTGTCCATCAAACAGTGTTGTATGCTGTAGTTTGTAGCTGTCCATAAAACAGTGTTGTATGCTGTAGTTTGTAGCTGTCCATCAAACAGTGCTGTATGCTGTAGTTTGTAGCTGTCCATAAAACAGTGTTGTATGCTGTAGTTTGTAGCTGTCCATAAAACAGTGTTGTATGCTGTGTTTGTAGCTGTCCATCAAACAGTGTTGTATGCTGAGTTTTGTAGCTGTCCATCAAACAGTGTTGTATGCTGTAGTTTGTAGCTGTCCACATAAAACAGTGTTGTATGCTGTTAGTTTGTAGCTGTCCGCCATAAAACAGTGTTGTATGCTGTAGTTTGTAGCTGTCCACCATAAAACAGTGTTTGTATGCTGTAGTTTGTAGCTGTCCATCAAACAGTGTTTGTATGCTGTAGCTTGTGTATGAAAGGATCATGTGCCA
>NW_019942640.1:390062-397337 GCF_002910315.2 Salvelinus sp. IW2-2015
TGTCCATAAAACAGTGTTGTATGCTGTAGTTTGTAGCTGTCCATCAAACAGTGTTGTATGCTGTAGTTTGTAGCTGTCCATAAAACAGTGTTGTATGCTGTAGTTTGTAGCTGTCCACCATAAAACAGTGTTGTATGCTGTAGTTTGTAGCTGTCCATAAAACAGTGTTGTATGCTGTAGTTTGTAGCTGTCCATCAAACAGTGTTGTATGCTGTAGTTTGTAGCTGTCCATCAAAACAGTGTTGTATGCTGTAGTTTGTAGCTGTCACCATAAAACAGTGTTGTATGCTGTAGTTTGTAGCTGTCCACCATAAAACAGTGTTTGTATGCTGTAGTTTGTAGCCTGTCCGTGTGTGCGCGTGTGTGTGTGTGTGCATGGAGACATTTAGGCACTCAGAATGTAAATGCTCTACTAGAACACATTTCCCATAATGCATTTGGAAGGACTTGTGTAAATGACCCCATTTAAAATGGTTGTCACATATATAATCAGAGGGGAAATTGCATTTCTCACAGTATGGTTGTTTCGCGATAAAACCATGACATTTCCACAATAATTATCTTTAAATTACTGTTGAATGTATGCTAAAAGGATTATGTCTTAGGATCTAAACTGCTCCGAGCTGCAGCGTCCCTTTCTCTCTCTCTCTCTCATTTAAATATGTTGACGTTGACTTTGACATTGTGATGTACGCCACACTTGCGCTGCATACCAATGCATYCTGTACTCCTCTCTCCACCCCTTCCCCAATCTCACAGAGGACCCTGGTCACCTCAACCTGTGTCATTTAAAATGTTAATGGTTGCTTGTTCTACAATAACGTGCAGAAGAGAGGAAGGGAGAGGACTTTATGGACAAGTCCATTCAGATGACCGACTACCACCCTCACCTTCCTCCAGACCTCCACCTAGTTATAATTAGAATGGGAAGAACTCGACTCCCCTTGAATACCTTTATCAGTTTAATGATTTAAATCAAGGACATCGGGGAGTACAGACTTTAGAAAGGACTAATTTTMTAATATTATTAAGTGGCGGGGAGGACAATATTGTATATTTTCAACCCCTGCTAAATATAGTTGAACTAGCTAACAGGTAAAAAAAAAAATATTTTGTCACAGTCACAGAAGTAACACCTCTGGTACAGGTCACAGAGAACAAGACTAATTGTACTTTTCAACTCATTAGAATATCTCACAGTCTGAATTCACCAGACAAGCTCCTTGTGGAGAGAATAAAGCCTGATTATGCACAAACGTTCCAATATGTCAGAAGAGGCCACAAAGCATTTTAAGAGGTACTCACTACTAGGCACTTTGGTATTATAATTACACGACACGTTTATAAAGTTATCAGAGCTCTGCATTTGCAAAGTAATAACAAGTTCAAGAGATTGTCTAATTCTGTATTGACCTGTCTACTTGTGGTGTCTCAACTAAATTCCCTATGGAGATTTTATACAGCACTCACATCAGGAGGAATCCTCATGTACATCTCACCCAGTGAGATCACTCTAGACTAGAGTACTCAGATCTGCTCAGTACTGTACTTTCCATAGACGTACAGTATGATTCGTTTAAATCAGTTGAATGTGCGTCGTTACAGATATGCAAGAAGTCTACAGTCTACAGTCTAAAGTCTTGCCAATATCCACAGAGAGTTGGATCAGAAGGTATATGGAAAGTTGCATTCATCCTCATGATCGCAAATGAAGCTGAGCAGGTCTTTGATTAGACCCTCTCCTTCCATCCAACTGACTTGATTGCATCCATGGCTCGAGGCTAGGGTTTCACTACATTTTGAGGTGAGTTTGAGTTACGCTTGTTGTATAACTGGCTTGTATAAGGATGGAAGGGATTAACCCTACACACATACAGTATACACACACACACACATACCGACTTCATTCGTCACAACCGACTGCCGCCCCGCACATTTACTCTGTTTTGTCGCGATTCTGCGAAGTCTATGCTTTCCTTGTCCGGGCGGTGTGTTCGGCGTCGACCGTCACCGCCCTTCTAGCCTCATCGATCTTTTTTTCATTTTCAATTGGGTTTTGTTTGTTTCCAACACTGTTGTCATTCCCATTCATTACGTGTTGCTGTACTTTCCCTCTTGTTTCCCCTCATCGTGTTTGCTCAGAGTTGTTTTATGTCAAGTGTTGATGTCTTGGTGTAATAGGTGCGCGGACGGGTCCTGCGTTACCATGTTTATTTTATGTATGTATATTTTCGTGTGTTGGAGCATGTTATGTTGGACATTTATTAAAAGTCTCCATTACCACTTCGTTTTACCTCTCTGCGCCTGACTTCCCTTGCACATATACACACGACGTTGAACAGAATTCTGACCAAATGAAGTGTCAGCAGGAGGAGGCCATTTCGCTAATGGACGGTAGATGGAACGCGTCATGGACAGCGGAGGTGAATGGTGACAGTCTGAGCGCTGCCATGGATCGCATTGTCCAGAATATGGACGCTGGGAGAGACAGGGAGCTTTGCAGCACCTCCACCCACACCGCTGGAATTCGCTTTTGAACGGCTTTTCCCTCCTCCTGAACGAAACAGGATCATTAGTATCCTACCACGGGAACAATGAGATACTGCAGCTGCAGGGTTTTTCCTTAAAACTGAACTTGTATCTGGCCACGTCTCTTCCAGTACCAATAGACCGTGAGAAAGTACGCCTCGTCTCATGCGATGCAACCGGGGAAAGCCTTGGAGTTGGGCCAACGCTGTGTCGGTTGGAGAGGATACGGGTTGGCATTTTGGAGGAGTTCATCTGCACACATATAATGCAAAATTTAACCGAGGAAAGTGATATTGACACATGAAGGTCACGAGCAGAGCAGCGGTGTGAGCTCCTTACATCTGAGGCAGGGACGAGGAGTGCAAGGAGTTCGCTTTGAGTTTAGACTTTGGTGCGGCGCTGGATGGAACGGCCGGAGGCCTGATGACCACTACCATTGTAGTCTAAGCCAAGAGACGTCCGCGGGAGCTGGCTGTAGGACACCACCCATCATTCGACCAGCTGGATGGATTGTCCATCCAGGCTGGACAATCTTGGCTACTCAGGAGGGACGTCTAGATTCCGGGTCTGGTTGTTTCATCTCACGCACTCATACCTCACGAACAATTGGAATGGAGGATGGTGCAGGCAGGCGTGGACCGGAGCGGGGTAACCGTCGAGCACCATCTATGACCGCAGAGATCACACGCTGATTCGGGCCGGTGGTTTCTCTGGGATAGAGAAGGCAGGCAGGGCACTCTGGCATCACCCCAAGGGGAGTAGGCACCATACTTCATCAGAGCCTCTGTCGCATTATTGTTTGTCTCTGTCAGTTTCCGGTTTCCCCTGCCATTCCAGTTATTAAGGCGCAGTAGATTCAGGCGCGGCTTGAATTATTAATAAAAATTTTTAGCTCATAGTTTAGGGATTCCTATTGTTTCCTTGGAATTGCCTTTCCCTATTCTGCCTTAGATAGTCGCCAATAGGGTCAGGGTTATGCAGGGAGGTCACGCACTTTGTCCTATGATAAGCAGGAGGGTCACAAGGAGAAGATGTAGTCTTTCCTATTGATTCCCTGCGTATTCTGTTGGTGCTAGCCTCTCCCTGGTTAACTAGTATAACCACTGTTCTTGTCCACAGAGGGCTCTCACGGGGTGGTCGCGAGAGTGCTCAGGTAGGTGTGTAGGGGTTTCCGTGTGCTATCTACGGTGGAAGTCGAGACGCAGGTTCACGTGCGCAATTCCCCCAGAATATGCGCGACTTCTGGCTACTCGCCTTCTGTAAAAGAAGGCACTCAATTTACCACCGATCCGACAAGGGGATTGTGCGATAGATCTCCTGGTAGACGCGCATATCCCAAGGAGTCGTGTATCCCCTGTCGGCAAGCCGAGACAGTGGTAATGGGATACAATATTCTCTGAAATCCCTGCAGTCGGGGTTCATTCCCATCCATTTTCACCGCCCTTTCGAGTTTCTTTTTTGTGAAGAAGGAAGGATGGCTGGTTTACGCCGCTGCCATGTATTATCGAGATCCTCCAATAAAATCACGGTAAATATAAGTTAAGCGTCTTTGGATCAATACAGTATGGAGTTCAATGCGCGGGCGCCGCTTCTTTCACAAAATTGGATCAAATTCACGATAGAGTGCGTTATACAATCTGGTGCGTATTAGGACAGGGTGATGAGGGGAAGACGGCATTTAGCACACAATCAGTCTTATGAGTACCTGGTCATAGCCATATGGTTGATGATGCTCCATCAGTCCTCCAATCATTTTGTAGATATGGATCTTTTCAGGGGACCTGCACCGGGCAGAGGTGTAGTGTTGTATATCGATGATATTTGATATACTCCGCTAAACCGCGCCTGGCGACTTAGTGAGCAGTGTCCTGGTTGCGGCAGGGTGCTTGGTCGCCTGTTGAGCATAATCTATATTGTCAGGCTGAGAAATGGCTTGTTCTTCCAACAATCCATCTCCTTCCTAGAGAGCACAGATTTCATTCAGGTATGGATTGGGAAATGGAGGCGACCGATTACAAGCCAGTGCGTTAATTGCGCCGACTCGACAACCCACGGTTAAGGACAGGTGCAGGTTTTTTGGGTTTCCAACTTACTAGCGTGGAGATTTATCCGGGGTTTTTGGTCAGGGATTGGCAGCTGCCCATTACTCACTGCTAAAGGGGTGGACCCGGTGGTGCGCTTGCAGTGTCGGCGAGGCGAATAGGGCTTTTTGGACAACTGAAGGCTCTGTTTACCTCGGCGGCCTGTGTTGGCATCATCGGATCCCTCTTTTGGCCAATTCATAGAGAGGTGGACGCATCCGAAGCTGGGTAGGGAGCAGGGGCTCCTCTCAGCTTTCGGCGGTGTGCCACTGAGCTTCCGCCCTGTGCTTTCTTTTCGAAGAAGAGCTCGAGCCGGGGAGCGAAACTATGTGTGGGGGGACGCGAGAGCTGTGGCTGTCGTAAAGCCTTGAAAGGTGTGAGGCATTGGCTTGAGGGGCTCAATACCACTTTTCCTATCTGGACTGACCACAATCGGAAGTCAATAAGAGAGAGTAAAAGAAAGAAAGCATCCGGCAGCCGAAGGAGATAAATCCTCGCCAGGGCTAAGGTTGGGCATGTTTTCACTCGTTTTGTGTTTAGCTACATTAAGAAGGCTCCCGAAGTCAAGGCAGACGCTATGTCTCGGCTGTAATTGAACAGAGGAGCGGCCCCATATGGATTCCGACTCCCATACTCCCGAGTGTGTTTGGTGGCGCCCAGTAGTGTGGGAGTGGACGCGGACATTTGTAGCGGTGCGTCACGTGCAGAGCCTCTCTCCTTGATG
Organism: Salvelinus sp. IW2-2015; assembly: GCF_002910315.2. Taxonomy (NCBI): domain Eukaryota; kingdom Metazoa; phylum Chordata; class Actinopteri; order Salmoniformes; family Salmonidae; genus Salvelinus; species Salvelinus sp. IW2-2015. Next base: position 395,397 of record NW_019942640.1, read on the forward strand.
TCAGCGTTGGTCGTCATGTACGTTCGTCTTGTGTCCGACGATTGATTTATTGGGCTCACAATCACCCTCCTCTGGTCATCCCTGGGATAGGTCGGACGATGCCGCTGTCTCTTGATGGGAGGACTGGGTGGCCCACTATTGCTAAGACGTGAGGATTTATGTTGCCTCCTGTTCGGTGTAGGCGCCCAGTGCAAGGCTCTAGACAGCCTGACTAGAGCGTAACTTCTACCTTTCCGCTAGTCACGGCCTCAGACGTGTGGGCGCTGGTCATCGCACCTGTCAGTGGATTTTTGCTGTCTTCTCACCTTCAGAGTTACCAGAGTCTGGTCGTTGTGGACTCGGTTTTCTAGCTCCTGTCGGGTCTCTCCTTTGCCCGGATTCCCTAAGCACGTACAAAACGCAGAGGCCGCTGTTTCCTGTTTTCCGGCCACTTATGGGGTGCTGAGGATAAGTTGTCTGATGGCGGTCCAGTTACGTAAGGTCTGGAGCGGTTCATGGAAACGTCCTGGGGAATCTGTTAGTCTTACTCAGGTGTTTAACCCGAAGAGTAATGGGCAGGTGGAGAGAGTTAACCAGGATGTGGGCAGGTTTCTGCGGTCCTATTGCCAGGACCTTGCCGGGGGATGGCGAAGTTCGTGCCCTGGGCAAGATAGGCCCAGAACTCGCTACGTCACTCCTCCATAACCTTACCCCTTTTCAATGGTATTAGGGTATCAGCCGTTCTGGTCCTTGGCATCAGAAGTCAGACGAAGCTCCTGCGAGTGGACAATTGGTTTCGGCACGCTGAGGAAACCTGGGGCAGCCCACGGTCCACCTTCAGCGTGCCATAAGGCCGCAAAAATTGGCGCAGACCGTCGCCGCAGTGAGCCCCGGTGTCGCACCAGGGGACAGGGTCTGGGCTCTCGACCCGAAACCTGCCCTCGCCTTGCTCTGCCGGGAAGCTGGGTCCGCGGTTTGGGGGCGTTTAAAGTCCTGAGGAGAGTGAACGAGGTATGTTATATGGTTACAACTGCCGCATATTAACCGTATTAACCCCTCGTTCCATGTGTCTCTCCTCAGGCCGGTGGTGGCTGGCCCGCTCCAGGAGGTGAAGTGCGTGAAGTTCCTCGCCTCTCTAGACATCGAGGGGTCCCGGCGTACTCTGTTCGATCCATTTTGGATTCGAGACGTGGGCGAGGCGTTCAGTACTCGTGGCTGGGAGGGGTAGCGGGCCGCGAGGAAGAGATTGTGGTTCCGGTTGGAGGACATTTAACATCTCTCATGTTAAAACGAATTCCACCGCGCTCCATTCATACGGATCGCCCTGCACCTCGCCTCCGGGTCGTCCCCGGAGGCCGGATGTCGAGCGATGCTGGCAGCCGGCGTCAGGGGGGGGGGGTAATGTCACGACTTCTGCCGAAGTCGTTGCTCTCCTGTTGGGCGGTCGACGTCACCGGCCTTCTAAGCATCATCGATCCATTTTTTCATTTTCATTGGTTGTTGTCTTGTCTTCCCACACCACTGTTGTAATCCATTCATTACCTGTTGTGTATTTAACCCTCTGTTCCCTCATGTGTTTGTCAAGGTAGATTGTTTTATGTCAAGTGTTGATTTAGTGTAATAGGTGCGCGACGGGTCCTCGTACCATGTTTATTTATATGGTTGTATATTTTTCGTGTTTGGAGCATTGTTATGTGGACAATTTTATTAAATAGTCTCCATTTACTTCGTTTAACTCTCCTAGCGCCTACTGATTCTGCCACCTATACACGACGTTGACATCTGTACGGATACCCCCTGTATATAGCCTTTCTTGTTATTTTACTGCTGCTGTAAAATTATTTGTTACTTTTATTTTCTATTTTCTACTTATATCTATTTTTTATTAGCACTTATTTTATTTATTTTTTAAAGCATTGCTGGTTAAGGGGCTTGTATAAGGCCTTCATTGTAAGGTCTATG